>NW_028270151.1:93854711-94006012 GCF_037043375.1 Chiloscyllium plagiosum
ACTTGTTGGGCCGAATGGCCTGTTTCCAAACTGTTGCAAATCAAATTTCAAATGAGCACTCTGCAATATTGTCAAAGCACATCAATTTTTCATTCAATATGAATAGTTGAATGGAAAACAACAAAACAAATTCCTGACAATTCACGAATGAACAATAATTAGAAATTTAATTTGATCAAAGGACATAACAATAGTTAGATTAATTACAATGTTTTGCTACAAATGTATGTAATTAGCTGACTAATGAATAATAGGAAGTGATATTTGTTTGCTTTTAACAGAAGAAGAAATTGACTTGTCTTTCATCTTTGTAACATTGCAGAATAATGATTTGAGTGTTTGAAATATTTTAATTAAGCTGTTTAAAACAAAAACAATCATGCGATCATCGGGCATTTCATCTTTCAAGCGGTTATATTTTAAAATATTTTCCAGGAATTTAGAACCAACAGAACTAATTAATTTATTTTCTTCGGAACGTGAAGAGAATAGACAGCAGATACTGTGAATTATTCATTCAATGTTAGTAGTTAGCTAAATACAACATCCCTTCTTTGCAAAAATGGTCAACTTAAAAAAATGCAGAATTTACCGTCATTCTTAATAGATGCAAATTCTTTTTCATTTGACTTCAAAAAGCAAATGAATTTCACAAGATTTTGTAGCATGAAAAGTACTTAACTCCTATTGTAATTACAAACACAATGGATGTTTGCATTTAAATGAAATGTAATTAAATAAATTCAACTACGTTTCCACAGGTGAAATAAGAATTGATATTAACAATGATTGAGCGATTGTTCACTGCAATATTTTTAAGTACTTCATGTACTGAGTCGTAATTCCACATTTATACCCTGTGAGAAGTGATTTTGGTTTGAACTTTAAGATGTGCCTGAACCACAGAAAAGACAAAGCTTGTGTTTCCTTTAGAACATTTTATATACTCAAAAGTAGATGTGCAAAGCTTGTGTTTCCTTTAGAACATTTTAACATTTTATATATTTAAAAGTAGAATAGTGACTAACAATTCAAGCTGCAAAGTAAGAACAAACAGGCCCTTGATTGATGAACACAGACAGGGAAGAATGAGACCTTGGCTGATAAGACTGAGGATAGCGAAACGACTCGAGAAGACATCAGTTACAAATTAATGCAGAAAACATCTGCTGATAAGACCCTAGACAGACAAAGAAGAATAGGTCTTTGACTAATGAGACTACGGGGTGAGAAAAACAACAACTCTAGAGACTCTGAAGACATTTGTTGCGGACTTTGAGATAAGGGTGAAAATTGGAGTATCGTGACAGTTTAGGAATGTGAACCTTATAGCTCATTAGAGCCAGGGAGGGGAGGGTCTGGAGACATTTGTTACAGACTTTAAAATAATGATTTCTTTTAAAATGTGAACCTCGTGGCTCTTTGGAGCTATAGAGGGGAGGAGCTTATACTGTATTTAAACGAGAACTTTGTAAGCCTCTGCGCGCCTTTTCTTTAAGGGTGCCCGACTCTGCAGACTTGACTTGTTAATAAAACTTTGTTTTCCTGAATTTGTCTAGAGCGATTATTGAGAAGCGAGTTTCGTTTCTAACAACTTGGGGGCTCGTCCGGGATCAACACTCCGGCCGCAAGGGGAGTTGAGGAAGGATATCGGAGAAGGTGCACCCTGCTGAGTTCAGCAGTCCCTGATTCCTTGCTTGTCGCCCCGCGCGGCTTGAGCGAGTGATATCCGGGAGGCTCAGGAAAACAAAGGAGGGGTGTACCCGAGGCAGTGGGGACGGTTAACGATCGAGTAATTTCGGTGCACCGAACCCAGGTAAGACAAAACTTGCGGGGACCGTGTTTCCGGAGGACTGGGTACCTACGGGGTGCCTGTGGATTTTTTTTTTCTACAGAGACGTGGGACTCAGGAATCTGGAGACCGGGGCTCGCCTGTGAGGGATTTTGCAGAGACCGTGTTTGAGGAGGAACGTGTACCTACGGGGTGCCTGTGATTTGTGTCACAGAGACGTAGGACACAGGAATCCAAAGACCGGGGGTGCCTGCAAAGGAACCTGGGCGATCACGGGACTGAAGGTCCGGGAATTGGCTACATTGTGATAGATTATCACGGGAAAAATACGAAGTCCTCGGAAATGGGAAATAAGGGATCTAAGGTGATTAAGGGAAAGGTAGGCTTAAACAGGGACAATGACACATACCCCGGGGTACCTGACGATAGTCCGTTAGGGAGAATGCTAAATAATTGGGATCAGGCTGGAAGAAAGGGAAAATCTAAAAGGAAGATGGTAAAATACTGTCAAAAGTGGTCCCAGAAACCTATTCAGGGCGACTCAGTGTGGTGGCCTAGATTCGGTACTGACGAAGACTGGGTCCGGCAAGCCCTCATTTTATATGTCAATTCAAAACCTGATGTTAATCTGGAAGAAAGTGATTATGCCCTTTGTTGGCTGCCGGTTACGATATCTTGTCAAATGCAGGTAACTAATAAAGACTCGAAAGGGCAGAAAGAATGGGACCCTTTAGATCACTTACCGCCGCCCTACGTGACCCCGTCTGCCCCACAGAATGTTCCTTCGGGTGACGACGATTCAGGGGAAGGGGAAGAAGATGGGGAGGAATCACAAACTACCTCAGGGGTACAGACCAGATCTCAAGCTGAAAAGGGTCACAGACAAAACCCTGTCTCGATTGCAAGAATGAATCCACTCCGGGAAGTGCCCATGGGGGGCGAGGAAGGAAGGACAGGATATGTGAACGTTCCCGTGACGAGTACTGAAGTACGGAATTTCAGGAGTGAGATGAAGGGTCTACTAGAGGACCCCATGGGACTTGCTGAACAATTGGATCAGTTCCTGGGTCCGAATACTTACACGTGGGAAGAGATGTGTTCCATCATGAAAACATTGTTCTCTAGCCAGGAGCGTCAGATGATACGACAAGCTGCGCTCTTGGTCTGGGAGAGAGAGGGGGGAGAAGGAGGGGAGCAGAAGTTTCCCCTCACCGACCCCGAGTGGGATAAGAACACGGAGGGAGGACGGCGCAACATGAGAGACATGCGGGAATATTGGATAAAAGGAATAAGACACGCAGCCCCAAAGGGGCACAATTTTACCAAGGCCTTTGGTAATCATCAAAACCCGGAGGAAACCCCTACGGACTTCCTAGACAGGATTAGGAAGAATGTGCAGCAGTTTGCTGGGGTGGACCCTGAGACGGACGTGGGGCAACAACTCATACGGGTAGAGTTTGTATCAAAGGCCTGGCCGGACATACGAAAGAAGTTAGAGAAAATGGATGATTGGGATAGTAAATCTTTAAGTGAATTACTACGAGAGGCGCAAAAGGTGTTTGTGAGAAGGGACGATGAGAAGCAAAGGAAGGCGACAAAGATAATGATGCAAACGGTGCAACAAATGACAGCTGGAAGAAAGGAAATGGGAGAGCCGTGGCAGAAACAGGAAAGGGGAGAGTCGTGGCAAGAGCAGAGGAAAAGAGAACCATGGCCGGAACAAAGGAAGAGTGGAGGAACGCGAGACCGCGACAGGGAAACGAAGAGGACACTCAGATGTTACTATTGTAATGAAGAGGGACATTTTAAACGGGAGTGCTCCCGCTACAAGCGGGAGGTGAGGTCGTACGCCCTGATGGAGGAAGATTAAGGAGGTCGGGGGTTCCTACCCTTGGGGCAAAAGGACTATCGACAGGAACCCCTGGTAAACTTGAAAGTAGGGCCCCAAGGATCGGAGATCACATTTATGGTGGTCTCGGGAGCCGAAAGATCAAGTATAATCTAAATACCCCCCGGCACCCGAGCAGGAGGAAAAGTTAAGGGGGTATCTGGAATTGGAGGACAGAAATTACAAGTCCCAGTGGTAGAGGACGTGGAAATTGGATATGAAAACAGAACTACTAAACGAGACCTCCTTCTACTGCCATCGGCGGGATTTAATTTGTTAGGAAGAGACTTGCAGGTCAAACTAGGGATCGGAACGGTACCAAGTAACGGGGAAATGGTGGTAAGGTTGTTCGCCCTCACCGAAGATGATGATCAACAAATAGACCCGGAAGTTTGGTACCGAGAGGGGAATAGAGGGGGTCTAAACATCAAACCTCTCCAAATCACCATGTTACCAGGAAGAGGCCCGGTAAGAAGGAAACAATACCCGATTGCTATGGAAGGATGGGAGGGGTTACAACCTGTGATAGAAAGATTAATCACAGATGGACTACTGGAGGAATGCATGTCCCCTTTCAATACTCCAATACTCCCTGTGAGGAAGCCGGACGGGACATATAGGCTGGTGCAAGACCTGCGGGGGTTGAATGAAGTAGTCCAGGCTAGATACCCGGTGGTACCTAATCCCTACACGTTAATGAGTAAAATTCCCCCCGAACATGAATGGTTCAGCGTAATAGATCTGAAGGATGCTTTTTGGAGTTGCCCCCTTGACAAAGAAAGTCGGAACCTTTTTGCCTTTGAATGGGAGAATCCCTTCACAGGACGAAAGCGACAGTTAAGATGGACGGTCTTGCCGCAGGGATTCACGGAGTCACCCAATTTGTTTGGACAAATACTGGAGCAGATCTTAGAAGGATTTCAGTGTAACGCGGAGAATCAATTGCTCCAATATGTCGATGATCTCTTACTCTCAGGACCAAGAGACGAGGAGGTACGAGCAGACACCGTTGCCCTGTTGAACTTCCTGGGGAAACAGGGTCTACGCGTCTCCAGGACAAAACTCCAGTTTGTGGAGCGAGAAGTAAGATATCTGGGCCATCAAGTCAGTAAGGGGCACCGCCGTATCACGCCAGAACGAATATCAGGAATTACGGGTATGCCAATACCCAGGACGAAGAAGGAAGTCAGGCAATTCCTGGGACTAGTAGGGTATTGCCGGATATGGATTGAAAGTTACACCACTTTAGTAAAATTTTTGTACGACAAACTGGGACAAGAAGGACAAAAGGTGGACTGGTCAGATGAGGAGGAGCAGCGATTTAATATTATTAAAAATAAACTGATTCGAGCTCCGGTATTGGCTTTACCCACCCTGAAGGAACCGTTCCAGTTATATGTTAATAGCGCCGGCGGAATTGCCCAGGGTGTGCTCACTCAGCTGCGGGCAGGGAAACGACAGCCGGTTGCATTTTTGTCAAAAATGTTAGACCCTGTGTCACGTGGATGGCCGACCTGTATACAGGCAGTGGCAGCTACGGCAATGTTAGTAGAAGAGGCCCGAAAACTTACCTTTGGAGGAAGGATCACAGTATACTCCCCACATTCGGTTAGTGCCATACTGGCTCAGAAGGCTCACCGCTGGTTAACAGACTCTCGCATCCTAAAGTATGAGACGATTTTGATGACCGGGAACGATCTCAATTTTGCAAAAGATCTCAGTTGCAACCCAGCCCAGTTTCTGTACGGACGTCCTGCAGACGGGGAACAGGAGCATGATTGTGTGGAATTTGTGGACTTGCAGACCAAAAGCCGAGAGGACCTGCAAGAAGCCCCGCTGGGTGAGGGACAGGAACTGTATATCGACGGGTCCTCCCGGTGCATCAGTGGAGTACGATACAGTGGCTATGCTGTTATAGATGATGCAACGAAACGGACGATTGAGTCTGGACGACTGCCCGGGAAGTGGTCAGCCCAATCCTGTGAGTTGTACGCCCTCCAGAGGGCCCTGAAGCTGTTGGAAGGGAAAGTGGGGACCATATATACTGACTCAAAGTATGCATACGGAGTCGTTCATACTTTCGGGAAAATCTGGAAAGAGCGAGGATTGATAACTTCCCGGGGAAAGGAATTAGCTCACGAACAAATGATCAGCCTAACGTTGGAAGCCCTGGCGTTACCTACGGAACTTGCAGTAGTCCATGTACCCGGTCACCAGAAGGGGTCGACACCGGAAGCGGTGGGAAACCGGCTGGCAGACGAGGAAGCCAAGTGGGCAGCGGTCGAAAAATCCGTCCAATTGTTAACGTTAATACCGTTGAGGGAGGGCCTCGCTAAACAACCCGTCTTCACCCAGGGGGAGATTGATAAAATGGATCAATTGGGTGCCCGGCTAGATACTAACGGGAAGTGGACGGTTCCTGATGGGAGACAAGTACTGAACAAACAGATCACCCGGGGTATTCTGCACCGATTACACCATCAGACCCACTGGGGGGTGCAAGCCATGTGTGACACAATCCTGAGAGACTATGTATGCAGGGGGATATACACATTAGCCCAACAAGAGGTAGTCGGATGCCCCACTTGCCGGCGTATTAATCAGAAAACCATGCGTTCTATGCCAGCTGGTGGTCAGCCCCTAGCGATTAGGCCATTTCAGAGGATCCAAGTTGACTTTACAGAATTACCCCCAGTACAGAGATGGAAATATCTGTTAGTAATAGTAGACCATTTCACTCACTGGGTAGAGGCTTTCCCAACTGCCAAAGACGATGCACCAACCGTGGCCCGACTGTTGTTAGAGAACATAATCCCGAGATATGGCATAATGGAATCTATTGACTCCGATTGCGGGACGCATTTTATTTCTAAGCTACACCATTTGATCTGTAATGCCCTGGGCATCCAATGGAAATTCCACACACCCTGGCATCCTCAGAGTTCGGGTCGAGTTGAGAGAATGAATGGCACGCTCAAGACCCAATTGACTAAGCTGATGTTAGAAACTAAGTTACCCTGGCCAAAGTGTCTGCCCATTGCCCTAATGAGGATACGTACGGCACCTCGCCGAGATGTCGGGGTTTCCCCCTATGAAATGCTCTTCGGATTACCGTATTGGAGTAAGGTTGATGGATGTCCCACTCTACAAGGGGGGATGTATTTATCCGAACCTATTTACTGGCCTTATCCCGTTCTTTTGCAGAACTCCGAAGGAAAGGTCTCCTGGCTCAGACTCCGCCGCTCGACTTCCTCCTGCATAAGGTGGAGCCCGGAGATTGGATACTTGTTAAGACCTGGAAGGCCGAAAAGCTCCAGCCGCGGTGGGAAGGACCGTTCCTGGTTCTGTTAACAACTGAGGCAGCTGTTCGAACGAAAGAAAAAGGGTGGGTCCACGCATCAAGGATAAAGGGGCCCGTTCCGCCTGAAGAAGAAAGCACCTGGACATGCGAGCAAGGGGACAAGCCGTTGGTGGTAAAACTGAAAAGACAGCAATAATGAACTCTACTTGGACTGTATTGGTGGGATGGTCTCCTAGGTGGTAGCTGGTGGCGCACGGCGTTGCTGGTGGTTGGGGGAGGCATGATTCTTCTTCTCGTATTACCCTGCCTAACTCCCTGTATTCAGTTTTTAATTCAGAAAAATATTTCCCGACTCCAGGCAGTGGTGGTTCCACAACATGGGACGCGGGAACTTAAAGTGATGTTACTGCGAAAGACCTAGGATTTCCCGGGCCCTTGAAAAGGGGGGTTTATCTTGGTCAGGCACATCTTAAAGAAAGAAAAGGGTGGAATTGTGAGAAGTGATTTTGGTTTGAACTTTAAGATGTGCCTGAACCACAGAAAAGACAAAGCTTGTGTTTCCTTTAGAACATTTTATATACTCAAAAGTAGATGTGCAAAGCTTGTGTTTCCTTTAGAACATTTTATATACTCAAAAGTAGTTGTGCAAAGCTTGTGTTTCCTTTAGAACATTTTAACATTTTATATATTTAAAAGTAGAATAGTGTCTAACAATTCAAGCTGCAAAGTAAGAACAAACAGGCCCTTGATTGATGAACACAGACAGGGAAGAATGAGACCTTGGCTGATAAGACTGAGGATAGCGAAACGACTCGAGAAGACATCAGTTACAAATTAATGCAGAAAACATCTGCTGATCAGACCCTAGACAGACAAAGAAGAATAGGTCTTTGACTAATGAGACTACGGGGTGAGAAAAACAACAACTCTAGAGACTCTGAAGACATTTGTTGCGGACTTTGAGATAAGGGTGAAAATTGGAGTATCGTGACAGTTTAGGAATGTGAACCTTATAGCTCATTAGAGCCAGGGAGGGGAGGGTCTGGAGACATTTGTTACAGACTTTAAAATAATGATTTCTTTTAAAATGTGAACCTCGTGGCTCTTTGGAGCTATAGAGGGGAGGAGCTTATACTGTATTTAAACGAGAACTTTGTAAGCCTCTGCGCGCCTTTTCTTTAAGGGTGCCCGACTCTGCAGACTTGACTTGTTAATAAAACTTTGTTTTCCTGAATTTGTCTAGAGCGATTATTGAGAAGCGATTTTCGTTTCTAACATACCCCATACTAGATTAAATAATTATTAGATATCAGCAACAATTGAATTCTCAAATTCTATCAATGAATTTAGGAATAATGAGAAATCTCATTTTGCTATGTGATCGAGGAATGTGTGGAAATGCACTGCAATTATTGCAGTGAAAAGTAATTAAAGTGGCCTCAATGTTATGGTGATCATTCAAATAATCAAACATGAGATATTTACAATGAATGTTAGATGTGTAGGTTTTGGTTCCATTGTGGAATACGTGACCTGAACTAATATCAGAGTTTTCCACTGTAGTATTAGGACTAAGAAACAATGGAGTAAATTAAAATGTGAATCTCACTAAGCGTGTTCAAAGGACTTTCTTAACTAATTCTGCAATTATTGTAATGACAACGACTTGATAAATAATGTTGTCATATGAACAGTTAAAATGATTCAATATTTCAAAAGCAGTTTGGTGTGGTGTCGATGGGATATTTATGCAATCAGTAATCTGAGCAATAAAATATTAGTAGCTTGCTTTATGCCTTGATGAAGAAATGAGCCATTCCGTGATTATCGAACGTAATTCTTCTTTTATTTTAACTCAAAAATACAGGTAATACAAGAATTATGAATTTCTATCTAATGGTTTCCTTGTAAAGACATTTTTTTAAATTTATCTGATTAATATTATGATCAAAGATTTGACATTTGTATCAGAATTTGGAAGGCAATTAATAGATAATGAAAGTGAACGAACGATGCAGTTAATGTCATTTGGTATATAAAGCGATTTTAATAATTGTGTTATTATTGTCTATTGATGAATAATGTTGGAATAGAAACGATAAAAAAATCAACATGTTCAAATGAGTCCTTTTATTGCAATGAAATGAATACAATAATCATTTTGCAGAGTGCACGGTTGAAATAGCAGTTATTTAATATAACATATCCACTGAAACTACTTTCCTTTTTGCAAAAATGTCGGACTTTCACAAATTCGAAATGAAAGGTATGTTCAATTATACAACAAAAATGGTTGCAATTTGAACTGCCTCATGCACACACACAGAAAGAAAGGAATCTTAAGGATTTTTAGAATGACAAACAATTTGTTGTTAGTGTCATTTTATTACAGTCAATATCCGTGATAAACTAGACTTATTGGTTTAAACAACATACATCGCCTTTAAGTACTGAACTGAAATACGAGATGGCAATTTCACGTGTTGCTTGGGATAGTAAGTGAATGCTTACTGTTATCATTGGTCTCGGCAATAATAAGGAACTTACTCAGGTTATTGTACTAAACAGTAATCAGGTGGTGATGAAGACCTTTGTGTTGATTTATGTGCACTGTCTAGCGTGAGTATTGATTTCAATAAAATTGAGATATTTACATGAATTAGAAACAGATTGATAACTGGGCGTGAAAAATCTTATTTAAAATCAGAAAAAAATTGATATTTACTAGGATTGTTAAATTAAACATACCTAAACACACCATAATGCAATACATGAGATAAGTGAGAGATATGCAAAGTCAAGTTTCAAATGTACACACCCTAATATTTTCACACCTTCTCAATGTCTCATTCAAGATAAATAGGTGAATGGAAAACAAAAAGAAAATTCACACAATTCACAACCAGATCAATAATTACAAATATGTAAAAAATAGGAAGTGGCATTTGTTTATTTTGCTGAAGAAGAAGTTGATGTTTTAACATAATTATAGCACTTCTTATCATTAAAGTTCTATCTGCTATTTGAACGAAGCTCTTCAGAACAAATGAAAATCAATGGCTGTCATTACTTCGTATATTTCATCTTTAGAACTGCAACATTCTCAAATATTTTCCAAGGAATATTGATTCAGCGGAGTTAGACCTATGCTGTTTTTAGTGATCTGAGAAAAATAAATAGCAGACATTGTGATTATTGGAAGGAAAAATAGGTGCAAGTATATAAAATGTTGCATTGAAAGGCAGTACAATCTATTCTTAGATATTTTCTAATCATCATTCAGAGCTGCTCTGGCACAGCTCTGTGCAAAGTGGGGATTGAAACCATGCCTCTTTGTTTAAGAGCAGAGACAGTACCAGAGACAGAGCTGCAGAAGTTCCCTTCATAATGTTCCCAACCAGGCCAGGCAGGGCTGTAATCACATGCTTACTGTGGTTACTCAAGTGAAAACTAATTAGATGTTTGATGTGATAATTGGATTGATATTAATGAGATGGTTCCTGCATGTAATGGACTGAAAATGAAATAGTAATTTACATTAATAGTGGCATGAGTCAACAAATCTCTTAATTAAATATGAAGTTCATGATACTTTGTGGAAAGACAAATGGACTACAGTCCAGGACAAATAAAACTGAATAAAATAATTCTATTAATTCATAACAGATTCTCATTTTATGCAATCAAAATTAGAAACATTTTGCACTGCACATAAACTGGAAAAAATTATTAATTTATCAGTCACTGTGACTATTCAGCTAAAGACAACTTTCATTATTTCTGAAAATGTACGATTTCTAAGAAGTCAACATTTACTGTGATTGTTTAATGCAACAAGAGAGATGTCAACCCTTTTTTGGAAACTTCAAAAAAATCCACGTGTACTTAAGTAATTTTTCACATGAGAAATAGCCAACTGGTATTGTAACTCGAAAGGCAATAAATATTAGCATTGAAGTAAATTATAACCAAATCAATTCAAAAGTATTTCCAAGTTTAAAATAAAAAGCAATAATCACAATGATTGTGAAACTGTAAGTTGCAATGTCCTTGCATTAGTTGTTGTATAGAACTATAATTCCACATTTATACCCCTTATGGGATTGAACAACTATTTGGTTTTAGCCATTAGCAACAAATAGATTTTAAAAATTCTATTTATGTATAATAAGCTCTCTCGTTTTGCTATTAGACTGAGTAATGCATATAGATATTGTAGGGAAAAGTACTAGAGTTCTCTGCATTACAAAGGCTGAGATTACTGTAATGTTTCAAATGAGCCAAAATCAGATATTTACAAAGAATTTTGCAAGGTATGTTATTGGTATTTTTGTGGGTGCATTGGCCTGAACAAGCAGGATTTAACATTTGGATTAAGAAATAATGGATGCATTTTTTTTTTAAATTGTCTAAGTTAAGGTGCTATCAAATTATAATTGATTCTGGAATCTTGACAGATTTATTGATTAAACATTTTGAAAACATTTTGCTCTGATGCTGATAAATATTCATTAAAATTGATAAACTGAAAATTAAAATTTGACAGGTAGCTTTTTGAACTGAAAAAAAGTAATTAGCAACAATTAAACAAAATTGTTTCGATGCAATAATGCAGACAATGCAAGAATTGTAAGCTTCCTTCCAATAGTTTTACTGCCAATTTTATTAATGGAATTTTTATCATGATAAATGTTTCGACATTTATATCAGAATTATGGATAAGCTAATTAGACCATGAAAGTGAGTATTATTGTGAAGAAAAGATAGAATTAATAACATTTGGTACAGAAAGGAATTCTCACAATTGTTTGATTATTGTTCATTGGCAACTAATGTTGGAAGAAGGAAAAATCTCAACATTTCCAATACGGGTTTCTTTCTTATAATGAAATTAAAGTAAAAATTCTTTTGGAGGGCACGTGATTTGAAAAAAAGGAAACAGCCATATAATATGACATTTGAGCTGAAGACTAGTTCCCTTTTCCCCCATTGTTGTCTTTTCAAGAATTAAAATTTTAGTGTTAGTTGAACTAAAGAGCAAATTGATGTACCTCAATTGTTTGTTTTGCACACAAAAAAGCTCATGTAAAACAGTTTTAACATGAAAATGATATTGTTCTGAATGTAATCATTTCATACACAATAAATGTTTGTATGGAATTGAAATGTCATCATAGCTGTAGGAGTGTTTTCCCCTGACATTGAGTGATGACTCAGAGGCAGGAAGAACTCAGGGAAGTGGAAGATATTTACTCATGTGGCAAAGAGTTAATGCAGGGATCATCCCGCAAGGCCAATCTCTGAAGGGAGAGCCATGGTACAGTGTAAAGTGTTCAGCGTAAAGCAATATTTTATATAATTCCTGTATTCCAATGGCGACATGCAAAGTGGTTATAGCCTGTCCCTCCTCATCCATTTTAATGTTTTGAGTAACTTTAGTCGCATAATTATTTCTGACGAACAAACGCTCTCTGTTGTCCTGATAGCTGCTAAGGGAGTTAACTGGGCTGTACCCCTCAGCTGGTGTTTATTCATTCACTGAGACAAGTAATCTTTCTTTACTGAAGACCAGAGTTGGTCGCTTGTTTGTATGTCTGCATGCTCTTATCAAAAACCCTTTGAAATGCTGTGCTCATGACCTTGGAGCGTGTCCGTTCAAAACATTCTTGTTTTCTTTTAAATTAAAGGTTGGGACAGACTGACAGTCTTGTTTAACTCCCCTCTGCCACCTTGTGCTTTAACTCTAAGGTAGGCTGCATCTTTGTTGGCCATTTTGTGTGAGCCAACATTGACCATTCTGTTCCAGATGGGGACAGGCCACCCTACAACAACACATCAATTAGGATTCCGGTATTACAATCAAAATCAGTATTCACTGCTGTTGGGAAGCTATACTGTGCAATACATTTACATCACTGAGCCATAATTCCATACCTAAAACTTGATAGACGGGATTTGATCAATTATTAAATATTAGATATAAGCAATAATTTATCCTAATCAGTACATAGCAAACTTGAAAATGATTAGAAATCTCACATTGCTGTCCATAATATGTAGAAGTGAACAGTAATTATTGGAGTGTAAAACAATCAGTAATAATGGCACAATGAAATAATGGATTAAATTAAAATGTGAATCACACAACATTTGTATGTAAGTGAGGTCGCTGAGCTGGAAGGTTTGGTTTCAGACATTTCGTCACCATGACTAGATAACATCATCAGTGAGAGTCTCCAGTGAAGTGCTGGTGGTATGTCCGCCTCTTTATTTCGATGTCTTCTTTTCTTAAAGTCAGTGTTGTTATTTCTAGCTCTTTTTATTTTACATACCACCAGCACTTCACCGGAGACTCTCACTGATTATATTACCTAGTTGTGGTGACGAAGCATCTGAAAACAAACCTTCCAGCTCAGCGAGCTAACTTACATACTTGTCATCAACAAGACTTTGAAATATTCTCAAAAATCGCTCATTAAATGCGTTACAAAACCTAAGCTGAATTACCGTATTACTTTTAGAATGACAATGAATCGGTAAATAATTTTAGAACTCTGACAAAGTAAATGATTCAATATTTCCAAATGATGTTGATTAGATATTTATTAAGATCAGTGAACTGAGAGTTAAAATGCTGGCACGATGAGTTGCAAAACAAAGTCAGACAATCTGTGATCATTGATTATAATTATTTTCTCAAGCAAAATTCTCAGATATTCAAGAATTCTGTACTTCCTGCCTTCGGTTTTCTTCTGGAGACATATAGTAAATAATTCATATCATTTTGATGTCATCAATATTTCCACCTTTTTGTCAGGATTTTGAAGAAATTAAGTAGACAAAGAACATGGGGATCATAGAATAATACAGTCAACAGCATGAATAAAAGAAGTGTTTTCAATATTGTCTCTGAAAAAGCAGATGAAGAAATTTACATGGGGATCTGATTGAAATATTTGCAGATCCACATGTATTGAGCTACAATTACACAATTATCATGACTATTGGACTGGAAACCTGCTCGAAAACTTGCTTATATGCAGGATTTTCTTCATTTTGATGATGTTGCAATTTGCATCCTCAGTCATAAGTAATAAAGTGTGATTATTGGTCTGGGAAAGATGTTGTGTGTAAAGTATAAGAAAGTACCTCTTGCATATCTTTGAGGGCAGACAGCCAGATGTTTGGTGTGGTTATTCATCCAGATAAGAATAAGGTTTTTCAATGAACAGTTTTTCAATGAACAGTGATTAGGTGGCCTTGAAACCCATTACAAGTACTTTGATTTCAATAGCATTGAGCTTTTTTGCCATGATTTGGAAAACATTTGTCAACGTTTTGACCAAGTAATGGGATTCTAAGCATCCAATGGGTTTTGTGCAAACACCCCTCATTTCTTGTCATTCGCACAAGAGATGTATAATGCTCAGGCACTAGCTGCAAGTCAAGGTGAAAGGAAGTCTGCTTCAACCTCTCCAAAACACAGCTTTGGTGCTGGTTGTAAAGGATCTCCCGAACATTTCTGACCCTTTTGACCTGGCTTTCCTCTGTTTTCTGGAGCTGATTAACTCTGGTTACTGTTTGCTTTAGTTTGACATTTTACTTTAGCTCCGATTTCTCCAGCTTTAGGAATATTTCGAATGTTCAATTAAGGGTAGAAGGTCACTCGACCTCAGTGGACAGATAAAATATGGTTCACTTTTTCCTATAACAACTAACTGATAGTTATTGTTTGCATTTTAACAAATAAAGCGATTCAATACTTTCAACAGTTCACAGTGACATTGATGAGATAATCATTAAGACAGATCAACTAACCATTATAATCTCGTTCCAGGATTATTGAATTGAAAAAAAGATCTTTTTCACATGAAATTGTTTTTTTTATTCAAGTACGTAGGCTGTTCACGAATTTTATTTCGCCATCCATTTTTGTTCTTGTCAAGAATGCTAATTTATAATTCAATGACATTTTATTGTGTTCTGTATTTCGAGATTTGTGTCAGATTTGAGAAGAAAAAGAGGAGCAATTAACACGAGAATATCAGTAAAGAGAAAGCACAGAAAAAATAAATTTACAGAGGCAACTTTCAGTATTTGCTCTGAATAAGCTGACAAATATTTCTCTGGTGCTGTAAAAGCATCAGGCAGCATCTGGGGAGAAGCAGAATCAACATTTTGGACATAAGCCCTTCATCAGGAATCTTTTCTAATGATGGCCTCATGCCCGAAAGGTCAATTCCCCTGCTTTTTGGATGTGCTTGGCCTATTGTGCTTTTCCAGTGGCACACTCTTGACTCTGATCTCCATCATCTGCTTTCCTCACTGTCTCCAAATATCTTTAATGAACATAAACTGAAAATGTTAGCATCGGCTTTTGAAGAAGACCATATTAACACTACTTTGCAATATTTAGAGTGAAAACCTGTTTGTCAATATGCAGCAATTCCGAGCTATCAAAAGCCCAGTAAATCCTTGGGCTTTTATAGTAAAGAATAACCACTGTTTTGACTAACAATATCATGTATAATTACTGAACTGAAATACCAGAGGACAACTATTGTATTTATTGAAGGGAATGATAACCAGATCCTACTGTGATAGTGGTGATTGATCTCAGGAACAATAGGATAGTTACTGTGATTATTGCATTGAACAATGATTAGATGGTCATGAAGATCTTTGTGAGGCTTTATGTGCAGTGTTTTGTTGCAGCATTGATTTTAGTAACATTGCGATACTTTACAAGTGTGACAATTGAGAGTTAAAGATTTTTTTAAAGACAACATTTTCAAAAAATACTTGTTGGTTTTGTTTATCAAAGCACAAATGTAAGATTATGGGATGCTTACAGTGTGGAAACTGGCTATTTGGCCCAACAAGTCCACACTGACCTTCCAAACAATACGCCAATCAGACCCATTCTGGTGCTAACAACTGCTCTCGACGCCCAGCACCATGCAGGAAGTGAGATAAGTGAGAGACGTGCAAAGTCAAATTTCAACTGAAAACTCTCCGATATTGTAAAAGCATATAAATGTTATATTCAATATGAATAGGCGAATGGAAAACAAAATAAAAGTCCTGACAAATCATGAATGAACAGCAATTAGACAATTAATTTGATCAAAGAACACAACAATATTTAGGTAACTTGTATTGTTTAATAACAAATTTGGGAATTAACTGACTAGCGAATAACAGGAAGTGACCTTTGTTTATTTTACTGATGAAGAAATTGTTTCTCATCCTTGTAATACTGCAGAATAATGATTTATGTGCCTGAAAAATTTGATTAAGCTCTTTCCAATAAAAAGAAAAGATCAATACGATCACTTCGACTGCTTCATCTTTAAGACTGCAACATTCTCGATTTTTTTCCTGGAATTTAGAAATAGCAGAACTAATTAATTTTTTCCTTGGGAACCCGAAGAGAATAAACAGCAGATTCTGTGAATTCATCATTCAATGCAAGTATTCAGCAGAATACAAGGACCCTTCATTGCAAAAATGTTCAACTTCTAAAAATACAAAATTTATTGCCATTGTTTAATGAAATGATACAGAGATGTTAATTCTTTTTCATTTGACTTAACAAAATGCATGAATTTTACATCATTTTGTTGTATGAAAATACTTAAATCTTATTGCGATTACAAACACAAAAAATGTTATAATGAAGTCAAATATATTGAAATGAATTCAACGATGTTTCCATGGGCAAAATAAGAATTGATATTAACAATGATTGAGAGATTGCACACGACAATATATTTATAGTTATTCATGCGAAGAGCCATAATTCTACAATTACAGCACATACTGAATTGAATAATTATTAGGTATGAACAACAACTGAATTGTAAAATTCGATCAATGAATTTAGAAATAATGAAAAATCTCATTTTGCTATGTGTCTGAGGATTATGTGAAAACGAACAGGAATTATTGCAGTGAAAAGTAATTGCAGCTCCATGAATTTAAAGCCTGGGATTCTGGTGATCATTCAAATTAGCAAACATCAAATATTTACAATGAATTTTGGATGGAAGTCATTGGATCCATTGTGGGATACTTGACCTGAAAAAAAATGCAGTTTCATTCTGCAGTTTTGGTAGTCATAAACAACTGATTACATTAAAATGTGAATCTCACTATACTTGTTCAAAAGACTTTCTTCATAATTGTGCAATTGCTGTCATGACAATGACTTGATAATTAATGTTATAATATGAGCAATTAAAATGATTCAATATTTCAAAAACACTTTGCTGTGATGTTGATTGGATATTTATTAAGATCGGTAAACTGAAGAATAAAATATAGTACTTAGCTTTATGGATTGAAGAAAAAAATCAGTGATTATAAAAAAAATGCTTTCTTTTTCCTCAAAAATATTAGGTAATACAAGAATTATGAATTTCCATCTCATTGTTTCTTCATAGAGACATGGTATTTTAATTCATATGATAAATATTATGATCAGTGTTCAGACATTCGTGTCAGAATTTGGAAGAAAATTAATAGATAATGAAAGTGAGCATGAAAGTGAACAAACGATGCAGTCGATGACATTTGGTATAGAATGCCATTTTCATTATTGTGTCATCATTGTACAATGATGAATAATGCTGGACCAGAAGCGACAAAAAAACATGTTCAAAGCAGTCATTTTCAGACAATGAAATGAAACCAATAATCGTTTTGCAGTGCGCATGGTTTGAAAAAGCTAATTTAATGTGTTCTATAAACTGAAGACTACATTTCTTTTTGCAAAAATGGAGGACTTCCACAAATTCGAAACTTAAGTTTTTGAATATAAAACAAAATGATTGTAATTTGAAATTTCTCTTGCACACAAATTTAAAATAACTAAACTTAACGATTTTTAGAATGACAATATGTTAGTTGTTTGTGTGGTTGTATTACTGTCAATATCCGTGATAAAGTAGAATCATTGTTTTAAAAAACATCTTTAACTACTGAACCGAAATAAGAGATATCAATTGCACTTGTTGCACGGAAAAGTAAACAAACGTTTACTGTTGTCATTGGTTTCAGGAGAAATACGTACTTACTCAGGTTATTCTCCTGAGCAGTAATCAGGTAGCATTGAAGACCTTTGTGTTGTTTTATGTGCACTGTTTCGTGTGAACATTGATTTCTATAAAATTGAGATATTTACATGAATGAGGAACAGACTGATAATTGGGTGTGAATGATCTGATTTAAAATCAGACAATTTTTGATATTTACTAGGACTGCTGAGTGGAATGTCCTTAAACCAGCATGCGATAAATGGAGATAAGTGAGAGATATGCAAAGTCAATTTATAAATGAATACACCCTGGTATTTTCACACCATTTCAATGCAACATTCAAGATAAATATGTGACTGGAAAGCTAAAAACAAACCTCACAAAATTCATAAACGGATCAATAAGTAAAAATTGATAAATAATAGCAAGTGGCATTTGTTTAATTTCCTGAACAAGTAATTAATCTTTTCTCATATTTATAGCACTGGATCCTAAAATTCTGTGTGTTGTTTGAACTAAGCTCTTTTCAACAAGAGAAAATTAATGACTATCACTACTTCGTATATTTCAGCGTTATGATTGCAACATTCTCAATTACTTTCTGCGGAATATTGATTGAGTGGAGTTCGATACATCTTGCTAGTGGTGACTGGAAGAAAGTATATAGCAGATACTATGATACCTCAAAGAATCTACTGATATCGTGATTGGAAACACAGTAAATGTTAGCATCAAAGTATATTATAATCAAATCAATTGAAAAATATTTCCAAGCTTAAAATAAATACAAAATTCACATTGATTGAGAGAATGTACATTGCAACCTCCTTGCGTTATTAATTGTATGGAAGCATAATTCCACACTTATACCCCGTACTGGATTGAACAATTATTAGATATAAGACATTAGCAATAAAGGGGTTTTAAAAATTATATTTGTGAATTTGAGAATAATGAGATACCTTTTTTTTAAATAAACATTTTATTGAAAAAAATCCAATTTACTTAACTGAAACTAAATTACAAACATATTGAATAAATATAGCTTAAATTACATTCAAGTTACTTAAATTAGATCATGTCCTACTGCTTTATTCAGTCTTACTCGTCACTCCCCTACTGAGACCCATCCCTGTGAGGATCCCCTAGAGTACCCATATTCTTTTCCTTCCAGTCTCCTCCTCCCGCGGCCTCACGGGCATCCATAAGATTCCCACTGCTATACCGCTGCCCTATTACTGCTGATAAGTCAGTTTCAATATAATTTAAAAAGGGCCATCACGTCTGACAAAACTGTTCCGTTATGTGGTGCACCATATTTGTGAGGTAACCTTGGAAGAGAGATGTCTCACCTTGATATTAGATTGAGTAATGTGCAGAAATGAAGAGAAGTATTGCAGTGAAAAGTAATTGAAGTTCTCTGAATTTCAAAAACTGAGATTACCGTGATCTTTCAAATGAACAAGAATTTTGCTCGGGATGTTATTGGTCTTTTTGTGTTTGCATTGGCCTGAACAAACAGGTTTTAATATTGTAGCATTAACAATAAGAAATAATGAATGAAATAAAAAAGACATTGCATTTGTTAAAAAGTCTAAGTTCAAACACTGTGTAATTAGTGAAATTGATCATTGTTTCAGAATCTGGATGGATAAATTGACTTAAAATTTTGGAAGCACTTTGTTTTCGTTTTTGTTCAAAAATTGCAGGCAATGCAAGAGTTATATGCTTTCTTCCTGTAGTTTTCTTGAAGAGTCATGTCAATGTTATTAATGTAATTTTTATCATGATAAATGTTTCGACATTTGTTTCAGAATTATGAGGAAAATAATTATGCCATCAAAGTGACTATTATTGTGAACAAAAGATAGAGTCAATGACATTTGGTACAGAAAGGAATTCTCATAATTGTGTGATTATTGTTCATTGACACCTAGTATTGGAATGAAAAGGAAAATTGTCAACATTTCCAAGTTTTTTTTAATGAAATGAAAATAAACATCATTTTTGAGGGCATATAATTTGAAAAAAAGAAACGATCATTTGATGTGACATTTGAGCTGAAGACTATTTCCCGTTTCCCCCATTGTAGTCTTTACAATATTTTAAAATTTAGTGTTAGCTGAACTAAAGAACAAATTTATATACCCCCATTGTTTTCTCGTACACCAAAAAAGGAAAATGTAAAGCAATCTTATCATGACCATGACATTGCTCTGAATGTAATCATTTCACACACTAGAAACGTTTCTATTTAATTGAAATTTCATCATAGCTGTCGTAGTATTTTTCCCTGATGGGAATGAAGACTCAGGAGGCAGGCAGACGTCAGGCAAGTGCAAGATATTTAGTCCTGCTGCAACCAGTCAATGCAGGGATCGTTCCCCGAGGCTAATCTGGTAAGGGAGATCCATGACACAGTGTAAAGTGTACAGGAAAAAGCAGCATTTTTCTACACTTGCTGTATTACAATGGTCACATATAACATGGTTACAGCCCTTCCCTCCTCATCCAGGCACCCAATACAAACACATAATTTCAGATGGGCATTCTAATGGACAGCCCAAGGTTCCGATCATCTCATGTTGTTTCACAGTTACTATAATCTTCAGGCCTTGGGATCTTTCCATGCATCTTGTTCATTCGGATTCCAAAGTTATTTGCTACAGTCCATCGAGCCTTTCAGGATGCCTTACCTGTAGGGACATTTTGAATTCTGCTATTCATTGTATTTTATTTTATCAAAGTCAATTACTCCTCATATTGTCCCTAATTATATCTGTACAAAGAAATACACATTGTGTAGTTTTAACTTACTTGCGATACAATTAGTAATGACTTGTGTTATAAAGTTAGTTATACAGTGTAAAGGTATACAGCCGCTCTTACTGTCAGGAATTCATAATTAATGGGCAGGTAACATCATGTCTTGAACTTAATTCCTAAAACTAGCTAACGTCACATCTAAGTCTAAATGCTTTTCTATAATGCTTTTTCATAAACATTTGTTACATGTATCTAACTTATATTGCAATTTTACCCCATGATATTCAAAAATCTGTAATTAGAATCATTGTTTATTGTTCTGAGTAACTTTAAAATAATAGCTATTCCTGACAAACGAAATCTGTCTGTTGTCCTGATAGCTGCTGAGTGAGTTAATTGGGCCACATTCTGCAGCTGCTGTTTATTCATTTACTGGGATATTTATCCTTTCATTAATGATGATCGGGGATTGTCGTTTGTCTGTATGCCTGCTGGAATTTTCTGGAATGCAGTACTCCTGGCATTGGAGTAGGTCTACTGAAAGTGTTTTTGTTTTAATTAAAGGCTGGAACAGACTGCTATTCTTGTTTATCTCCCTTCTGACAGGTGCTTCGTTTTGTTTGTCCGGCATTCTGTAGGATCCAACAATGACCATACTGTTCCAGATGGGGGCAGGCCACCCCTACAACAGCACATCAACTCGGATCCCAGTATTAAAATCAAAATCAGCATTTGCTGCCATTAGTATCTGCACAGTACAATACGTTTCCGTCACTGAGCCATAATTCCACACTTAAAGCTGGATGTACTGCATTTAATCAATTATTAAATATTAGATATAAGCAACATTTAATCTTAAAAACATTTATTAGCAAATGTAAAAATGATTAGAAATTTCATATAGCTGTACGTGATGTGAAGAAATGAACAGTAATTACTGGAGTGTAGAACAATCAGATGTGTCTTAATTTGTAAGGCCGAATATTAATCTAATGATTTCTGTGAACATTCAAATGAGAAAGGAACAGATATTATCTGTGAGTGTTGGATGGGGAATCATTGGTTGAATTGTGGTTGTTGACCTGGAATAAAAGATCTATTATTCTTTGTAATATTGGCACTAAGAAACAATAGATTAAATAAAATGTGAATTTGACGATTTTTTTTACAAAACCTAAACTGATTACTGTATGATTGTTTGAATGACAATTAACTGATAATTAATTTTAGAACTTTGGCAAATGATCAATATTTCCAACGGGTTTGCTGTGATGTTGATTAGATATTTCTTAACATCAGTCAACTGAGAATTCAAATGCTGGCATGATGGTTTGGAAATAACATTAGACATTCAGTGAACATTGATCAGAAATGGTTTGTCATTCATAATTCTCAGGTCTTAAAGAATTCTATACTTGGTGTCTCTGCTTTTCTTCTGGGGAAATATATTATATAATAAGAACAAATTTTGTATTATATTTACTTCATGCAATGTTTTCATATCATCAATATTTAGAAATTTGAGTCAGCATTACACAGAAAAATAAGGTAATAAGGAACATTTCTTTTCACAGAAAAAATACAGTCAACAGCATTTATCAAGGTTTTTGTTTGAATATTGTCTCTGTATGAACAGATGAATACGTTTAATGGGAACATGTTCATAATGTAATGAGCCACAATTATATTTTTATCATAAGTTTTGGACTGGAAACCTATCAGAAAATTTGCCTCTGTTCGAGACTTACTTCATCTCGATACATGTTACGATTAGCATTCTCAGCCACAAATAACAGTGTCATAATTGGTGTGGGAAAGCTGTAGTGTGTAAATTGGTGTCACTTACATATCTTTCGATCTGGTCAGAGCGTGATGTTTGCTGTGGTTATTCATCCTGAGAACAATAAGGTACACACAAAGAGTTTTTCACTGAACAGTAATTAGGTGACCTTGAAGACCATTGCGGGTACTTTGATTTCAATAATCATAAGCTGATTTCCATGATCTGGGAAATGTTTCACAGCATTTTACCGAAGTTCTGGATTCTAAGCACCCAGTAGCTTTCGTGCAAACGCCCTTCTGTTATCATTCCCAAGAGAGGTGTGTAATGCTCAGTCACTGAGTTGGAACTCAAGGTACCAGAAAGTCTGCTTCAACTCTTGGGCTGGTTGTGATGGATCTCCCGAACATTTAGTGACCTCCTTGACCGGGCTTTACACTGTTTTCTGGAGCTTATTGTCTCTGCCTACTGTTTTCTTTAGTTTGACCTTTTTTTTAAAGCTCCGATGTCTTCAGGTATAGGAATATAGATTAGATTCCCTACAGCGTAGAAACATGCCCAACAAGTCCACACCAACCCTCAAAAGAGTAGCCCACGCAGTCCCATTTCCCCTCTGACTGATGGACTTAACACAATGGGCAATTTAGCATGGGCGTTTTTGGGCTGTGAGTGGGAACCTGAGCACCCGGAGGAGTCCCACGCAGACACAGGGAGAATGTACAAACTCCACATAGACAGTCACCCAAAGCTGGGATTGAACCTGGGACCATGTTGCTGTGAGACTGCAGGGCTAACCACTGAGCTTCCGTGCCACCCTGATGTCCAATTATGGGCCACTGGTCACTTGACCTCAGTGGATAGATAAAATGTGGTTTACTTATTGTTGTAACAAGGAATTGATCATTAATCTTTGCATTTTACAAATAAAACCATTCGATATTTTTAAGCAGTTTACAGCGATAATGATGGGATACTAATTCAGAGAGATCAACTGACAATTATTAGCTATTTGTAGGATTATTTAATTTTTAAAAAGATACAAACATTCAGAAATTTTTTGGATGGAATTGCTTTTTCATTCACATATATATAGGCTGTTCAAGAAGTCTATGTAGCTGTTCATTGGTTCTCTTATCCCGATGCTAATTCATAATTCATATCACTTTTATGGTGACCAGAATTTTGAGATTTGTATCAGAGTTAAGAAGAAAACGAGGAGCAATTAATATGAGAACGTGAGTGAATAGAAATCAAAGTAAATTTCAATTACAGAAGAATCTTTCAGTATTTGCTCCAAATAAGCAAACAGATATTTTTAATGTCGAGACTATAGTGGTGGTAAAGCACAGCAGGTCAAGCAGTATCCATGGAGCCAGAGAGTTGGCATTTTGAGAATAAGCCCTTCATCAGGAAAGATTCTCAGATGCTGCCTGACCTGCTGTGCTATTCCAATGCCACACTCCCGACTCTGATCTCCAGCATCTGCTTTCCTCACTTTCTCCAAATATTTGTAATGGGCATGAACCGAACTTGTTAACATCGGCAGTTGAATGAAACCAAAGCAACACTTTTTTTGCAATACTTGGATGGAAAAACCTGTTTGTGACCATGAAATACATCAGGACATATGAACATCTCTTCCGTTAGAATCATTGACCATTCATAATAAAGAATAACCACTGCTTTGACCAACCAGTATCGTGTAATTACTGAACTGCAATACCAGAGAACAACTATTGTATTTATTGGAGGGAATGATAACAGATCCTTACTGTGGCAGTGGGGATTGATCTCAGGAACAAACAGATAGTTACTCTGATTATTCCACTGAACAGTAATTAGATGGTCATGACGATCTTTGTGTGGCCTCATGTGTAGTGTTTTATGTGAGCATTAATATCAATAACATATTTTACAAGATTTAGGAACACAATGATAATCGAATGTTAAAGATATTAATTAAAGTCAACATTTTACAAATGTGACAATTGCTTAGAGAATCGCAATTAAACGATTGTAGAATCCCTGTTACCTCAGTGTGGTAACAGGCCATTTGTTTGAAAAAAATGCCCCTCTAAAGAGTAACCCACCCAAACACTTTTCCCGATCATATTTCTTCACATTTCCTGCTGACTAATACACACATCCCTGAACACAATGTGCAATTTAGCATTGCCAGCTCACCTAACCTGCACATCTTTGGATTGTGGGAGGACACAACAGCAAAGTCACATAGACTTGGGGAGAACGTACAAAGTCCACACAGACAGTCACCCGAGGAGGGAATCAAACCAAGGTCCCTGGCGCTGTGAGGCAGCATTGCTAACCACTGAGATACCGTGTAATCTTATGCAATAAGTCAAAATCAGTGAAAGATTCGAAAAGACAAGTCTCAAATGAACACTCTCCGATATTGTCAAAGCATGTCATTCTTACATTCAATACGAATAGGTGTATGGAAAACAACGAAAAAAAAATCAAATTCCCGGCAATTCATGAATCAACAATAATTAGAAATTTAATTTGATCAAAGGTCATAACAATATTTAGACGAATTGCAATTTTAATAACAAATGTAGGTAATTAGCTGACTAATAAATAATTGGAAGTGGCATATATTTATTTTACGCTGAAGAAAGCGACTTGTTTTCCCCCTTGTAACACAGCAGACTAACGATGTGTGTGTGTGTATATATATGTGTTCGAAATGTTTGAATTAAGCTCTTTCTAACAAAATAACTGATGACTTACGATCACTTAGTCTTTTCACCTTTAAGACCAAAACATTCACAAATATTTTCCAGGAATTTACAACAAGCAGAACTAGTTAATTCCTTTTCATAGGAACCCAAAAAGGATACGTAGCAGATACTGTGAATCAGTGAGTCAATGCAAGCATTCTACTGAAGACAACATCCCTTCTTTCCAAAAATCAAAATTTATTGCCATTGTTGAATGAAAGAATAAATACAAAGAAAAATAAATCTTTTTTCATTTGATTTTGTTGCATGAAACATCCATAAATCGTATTGTGATTACAGACACAATAAATGTGAGCATTGAAGTCAAATATAATTACTTGAATACAACTATGTTTTAACAGGTAACGTAAAAATGATTGAGAGATTGTGCATTGCAATATCTTTACAGTAGTTCATCTACTGTGCCGTAATTCCACATTTGCACAACCTACTGGATTGAATAATTATTATATATTATTATAAACCAGCAACAATTGAATTATCAAAGTCTGTCAATGCATTAAGGAATAATGAAAAATCTCTTTTTGCAAGTGATTGAGCAATGTCTGGAAATGAACTGGAATTAAGTCAGTGAAAAGTAATTACATTTTCCTAAATTTTAAGGCGAGATTACCGTGATCATTCAAATGAGCAAACATCAGATATTTGCAATGACGTTGGATGGGAAGTCATTGGTTCCTTTCTGGGCTGGTTAACCTGAAAAATAAACGCATTTTCATACTGTACTAATAGTACTAAGAAATAATGAATTAAATCTAAATGTTAATCTCACTATATTTGTTCAAAAGACTTTCTTAAATGATTGTTCCATTATTGTAATGGCAATGACTTGATAGTTAATGCTGTCATATGAAGAATTAAAATGATTCAATATTTCAAAAGCACTTTGCTGTGATGTTGGTTGGATATTTATTAAGATCAGTAAACTGAGGAATAAAATAGAGTACCTAGCTTTATGGATTGAAGAAAAATGAGCCATTCAGTGATTATTGAGCAAAATGCTTCTTTTTTTAAAGTCAAAAATGTACGTAATACAAGAATTGTTAATTTCCATCCACTGGATTCCTTGTAGAGATATATTACATCGATTTATATGATTAATATTATGATCGATGTTTAAAGATTGGTGTCAGACTAGGAAGAGAATTAGTAGGTCATGAAAGTGGGCTTGAAACTGAACAAACAATGTAGTCAATGACATATGGTATATAAGCGATTTTAATAATATTGTCATTATTGTACAATGATGAATAAGGTTGGAATAGAAATGACAATAAAATCATCATTTTCAAAGCAGTTCTTTTCTTACAATGAAATGAAAACAATACTCATTTTGTAGCACGCATGATTTGAAATAGCAGTTTTTTAATGTGACATATACAGTGAAGACTAACCTTTTTGCAGAAATGTAGGGATTTCACAAATTTAAAATGCAGTGTTTGTTCAATTTGTAATAAAAATTGTTATAATTTGAATTGTCTCTTGTACACACACAACAAAAAAGGAGCTTAAAAATTGTTAGAATGACAAAAATTTATTGTAGTTCAGTCAATATACGTGATAAAGTAGAATTATTGATTTAAACAATATAAATCAACATTAACGACTGAACTGAAACATAACACATCAATTGCATTAACTGCATAGAATAGCAAATAAATGCTTACTGTTGTCATTCGTCCCAGGAACAATAAAATAATTACTCAGGTTATTCCACTGAATAGTAATCAGCAGAATATCTTTGTGTCGCTTTATGTGCACTGTTTTGTGTGAACATTGATTTCAATGAATTTAGATATTTACATGAATTAGGAATAGAGTAATAACTGGGTGTGAAAGATCTTATTTAAGAATAGACAATTTTTAGTATTCGCTAGATTTGCTGAACACAACACACTTAAGACATCATGCAGTAAATGAGATTAGAGCGAAATATGCAAATTCAATATTCAAATGAATGCTCTCAGATATTTTCACAGCATTTCAATCTTACACTCAATATAAATAGGTGAGTGGAAAACTTAAAACAAATTTCAGACAATTCATAAACAAATCAATAACTAAAAATTGATATATAGTAGGAAGTGGCATTTGTTTATTTTACTGAAGAAGAACTTGATTTTTTTCTCATATTTATAGCTTTGAAGCATCACGTTCTATGTGCAGTCTGAACTCAGCTCTTTAGAACAAAAGAAAATCAAGGAATATCTTTACTTTGCATATTTCATCTTTGTGAGTGCAACATTCTCAAATATTTTCCAAAGAATATTGATTGAGTCGAATTAGATGCATTCTGTTTTAGCGAACTGAAGAAAATCCGTAGCAAATACAGTGATTCTTGGAATGAACAACAAATGGAAGCATATCTAATGTTGAATTGAAAGGCAATTCATTCGATTCTTAGATATTTTCTAATCAACATTCAGAGCTGCTCTGGCACAGCTCTGTACAAGTTGGGAATTGAAATTGTACCCTCTGGTCTGCTAGCAGTGACACGACTAGAGTTGCACAAGATTCCTTCATAACATTCCCAACCAGGCTGGGCAGGGCTGAAAACTAATCAGATGTTTATTGTCATAATTGGATTGGAATTAAATGGTTTGATACTGTGTGATATCACAGCAGAGAGCGGCGCGAGCTGGGCGGAAGTGAGGTTGGAGCGCAGAGCTGGTCGGGAAGGTAAGTGATTGATATTTGAGTGGGTGTGTTCTAGACCCCAGGCCCGACATAGTCGGGCCTTCCTTCCATTCTCCTCCTCTAACCTAATTTTAAAGTCCACAGGTAAACTACTCAGTGTTCTTGTTTTCGGAGACGAGGTCTAGAGTAATGGCAGCGCAGGCAGTGGAATGTTCCTCCTGCAGGATGTTCGAGGTAGGGGTGACCACCGATACTCCTGCCGACTTCATCTGCAGGAAATGCAGTCAGATCCTGCTCCTCACAGAACGAGGTAGGGAACTGGAACTGGAGTTGGATGCACTGGGGATTATTCGAGAGGCTGAGAGGGTGATAGACAGAAGCTACAGGGACATAGCTACGCCAGAGAATAGAGGTAGCTGGGTAACAGTTATAGGTGGGAAGGGGAGGAAGCAGGCAGTGCAGGGATCCCCTGTGGTCGTTCACCGAAACAATAGGTATAACGCTTTGGATACTGTTGGGGTAGCAGGGGTAAGCTGCAGTGACCGGGTCTGTGGCGTGAGGTCTGGCTCTGAGACTCAGAAGGGAAAGGGGGAGAGGAGGAGAGCGCTAGTTATAGGAGACTCTCTAGTTAGAGGGACGGACAGGTGGTTCTGTGGACATGGGCGAGACTCTCGGATGGTTTGTTGCCTCCCGGGTGCCAGGGTCCGAGACATCTCGGACCGTGTCTTCAGAATCCTTAAGGGGGAGGGTGTGCAGCCAGAAGCCGTGGTGCACGTTGGCACCAATGACATAGGTAGGAAGAGGGGTGGGGAGGTCATTCAAGAGCTCAGGGAATTAGGCTGGAAGCTAAAAGCTGGGACAGACAGAGTCATCTCTGGGTTGTTGCCGGTGCCACGTGACAGTGAGGCAAGGAATAGGGAGAGAGTGCAGTTGAACACGTGGCTGCAAGGATGGTGTAGGAGGGAAGGCTTCAGGTATTTGGACAATTGGACTGCATTCTGGGGAAGGTGGGACCTGCACAAGCAGGACGGGTTGCACCTGAACCAGAAGGGCACCAATATCCTGGGGGGTAGGTTTGCTAGCACTCTTCGGGGGGTTTAAACTAATTTGGCAGGGGGATGGGATCCGGATTTGTAGTCCAGCAAGTAGGCTAGCTGTTTGTCAGGATGTCCAAGAATGTAGGGAGGCTGTGAAGAAGGTAGCACAGACAGGGAATACTTGCGGACACAGAGATGGGTTCAAATGCGTATACTTCAATGCAAGGAGTATCAGAAATAAGGTGGGTGAAATTAAGGCGTGGATCAGTACCTGGGACTACGATGTTGTAGCCATCACGGAAACGTGGATAGAAGAGGGACAGGAATGTTTGTTGGAGGTTCCTGGTTACAGATGTTTCAGTAAGATTAGGGAGGGGGGTAAAAAAGTAGGGGGATGGCGTTGCTAATTAGAAATGGTAAAGCGGCTGCAGAAAAGCAGTTCGAGGGGGATCTGCCTTTGGAGGTAGTATGGGCTGAAGTCAGAAATAGGAAAGGTGCAGTCACTTTGTTGGGTGTTTACTATAGACCCCCCATAGCAGCAGAGATGTGGAGAAACAGATTGGGAAACAAATTTTGGAAAGGCGCAGAAGCCATAGGGTCGTAGTCATGGGCGATTGCAACTTCCCAAATATTGATTGGAAGGTCTTTAGATCAAGTAGATTGGATGGGGCGGTGTTTGCGCAGTGTGTCCAGGAAGCTTTTCTAACTCAGTATGTAGATTGTCCGACCAGAGGGGAGGCCATATTGGATTTGGTACTCGGTAATGAACCGGGACAAGTGATGGGCTTGTTAGTGGGTGAACATTTTGGTGATGGTGAACACAATTCTGTGACTTTCACCTTGGTTATGGAGAGAGATAGGTGCGTGCAACAGGGTAGGTTTTACAATTGGGGGAAGGGTAATTACGATGCTGTAAGACAGGATCTGAGGAGCATAAGTTGGAAGCATAGGCTGTCAGGGAAGGATGTCTGGAAATGTGGAACTTTTTCAAGGAACAGATGCGACGTGTCCTTGATATGTATGTACCTGTCAGGCAGGAAAGAAATGGTCGTGTGAGGGAACCTTAGTTGATGAGGGAGGTTGAATGTCTTGTAAAGAGAAAGAAGGAGGCTTACGTAAGGTTGAGGAAACAGGGTTCAGACAGAGCAGTGGAGGGATACAGGATAGCCAGAAGGGACCTGAAGAAAGGGATTAGGAGAGCTAAGAGAGGGCATGAAAAATCTTTGGCGGATAGGATCAAGGATAACCCAAAGGCATTTTATGCGTATGTGAGAAACATGAGAATGACGAAAACGAGGGTAGGTCCGATCAAGGACAGTAGTGGGAGACTGTGTGTTGATGCGGAAGGGATAGGAGAGGTCTTGAATGAGAATTTTTCTTCAGTATTTACGAACGAGAGGGACCGTATTGTTGAAGAGGAGAGTGTGAAACGGACTGGTAAGCTCGATGAGATACTTGTTAGGAAGGAAGATGTGTTGGACATTTTGAACAACATGAGGATAGACAAGTCCCACGGGCCTGACGGGATATATCTTAGGATTATGTGGGAAGCAAGAGAGGAAATTGCAGTACCGTTGGCAATGATCTCTTCGTCTTCACTGTCAACGGGGGTGGTACCAGGGGACTGGAGAGTGCCGAATGTTGTGCCTCTGTTCAAAAAAGGGAATAGGGATAACCCCGGGAATTACAGGTCAGTTAGTCTTACTTCGGTGGTAGGCAAAGTAATGGAAAGGGTACTGAGGGATAGAATTTATGAGTATCTGGAAAGACACTGCTTGATTAGGGACAGCCAGCACGGATTTGTGAAGGGTAGGTCTTGCCTTACAAGTCTTATTGAATTCTTTGAGGAGGTGACCAAGCATGTAGATGAGGGTAGAGCAGTGGATGTAGTATACATGGAGTTTAGTAAGGCATTTGATAAGGTTCCCCATGGTAGGCTTATGCGGAAAGTCAGGAGGCATGGGATGGAGGGAAATTTGGCCAATTGGATAGAAAACTGGCTAACCGGTCGAAGTCAGAGAGTGGTGGTAGATGGCAAATATTCAGCCTGGAGCCCAGTTACAAGTGGAGTTCCGCAGGGATCAGTTCTGGGTCCTCTGCTGTTTGTAATTTTTATTAATGACTTGGATGAGGGAGTCGAAGGGTGGGTCAGTAAATTTGCAGCTGATACGAAGATTGTTGGAGTTGTGGATAGTGAGGAGGGCTGTTGTCGGCTGCAAAGAGACTTAGATATGATGCAGAGCTGGGCTGAGGAGTGGCAGATGGAGTTCAACCCTGCCAAGTGAGAGGTTGTCAATTTTGGAAAGACAAATAAGAATGCGGAATATAGGGTTAACGGTAGGGTTCTTAGTGAGGTGGAGGAACAGAGGGATCTTGGGGTTTATGTTCATAGATCTTTGAAAGTTGCCACTCAGGTGGATAGAGCTTGTAAGAAGGCCTGTGGTGTATTAGCGTTCATTAGCAGAAGGATTGAATTCAAGAGTCGTGAAGTGATTTTGCAACTGTACAGGACTTTGGTTAGGCCACATTTGGAGTACCATGTGCAGTTCTGGTCGCCTCACTTTAGGAAAGATGTGGAAAATTTGGAGAGGATGCAGAGAAGATTTACCAGGATGTTGCCTGGAATGGAGAATAGGTCGTACGAGGATAGGTTGAGAGTGCTAGGCCTTTTCTCGTTGGAACGGCGAAGGATGAGGGGTGGCTTGATAGAGGTTTATAAGATGATCAGAGGAATAGATAGAGTAGACAGTCAGAAACTTTTTCCCCGGGTACAACAGAGTGTTACAAGGGGACATAAATTTAAGGTGAAGGGTGGAAGGTATAGGGGAGATGTCAGGGGTGGGTTCTTTACCCAGAGAGTGGTGGGGGCATGGAATGCGCTGCCTGTGGGAGTGGTAGAGTCAGAATCTTTGGTGACCTTTAAGCGGCAATTGGATCGGTACATGGATTGGTGCTTAAGCTAGGACAAATGTTCAGCACAACATCGTGGGCCGAAGGGCCTGTTCTGTGCTGTATTGTTCTATGTTCTATCTTCTAAAAATTCAGTAGTAATTTACAATAATGATGGGAGTTAACAAATGTCTTAATTAAACATGATTTTTATGATCACTTGTGGAACGACAGCTTGACAGGATTGTGTGATTACTGTGCATTATAAATAAAGAATGAATACAATTATTCTATATGGTCAGAAGTTTCTCATTTTCTGAAATGCAAATTAAAATGTTTTTGTTCTACACGTAAATTGGAACAAACTGATAAATTGGTCAGTCAATGTGCCTATTCAGCTGAAGACAACTTTCATTCTTTTCGAAAATGTACGATTTCTAAGAAGTCACCATTTCCTGTGATTGTTCATTGAAATAAGGGAGATGTCAACCCTTTTTTGTGTACTTGAAAAAAATTCAAACGTGTTTCCAAGTTTAAAATGAAAAGCAATATTCAGAATGTTTGAGAGATTGTACATTGCAATGTCCTTGAATTAGTTATTATATGGAAACATAGTTCCACAATTACAACCCTTACCGAATTGAACAATTATTCGGTATTGGCAACAAATCGATTTGAAAACTTTTAATAATGAATTTAAGAATAATGAGGTATCTCCTCTTACTATTCCACTGAGTAATGTTCAGAAACGAAGAGAAATATTGCAGTGTAATGTAACTGATGTTCTCTGAATTCCAATGGCTGAGAAGACTGTGATCTTTCAAATAAGCAAAAATCAGATATTTACAAATGATTTTGCAATGGCAATTATTGGTCTTTTGTGGGTATATTGGCCTGATCAAACAGGTTTTAATATTGCAGCACTCACACTCAGAAATATGGAAGATATTAAAAGCACATTGTGCTTGTTATAAATCCTAAGTTAAAGTATTGCGTAATTATTGTAATTTATCATTGTTTCTAAAATCCTGATAGATAAACTGACTTGATATTTTGAATACACTTTGCTCTGATGTCGATTGTATATTCATTAAGATTAATAAACTGAAAATTAAAATATAAAACGTGATTTTAATAATTAAAAAAACTCAGCAACGATTGAACACAGTTCAATTTTTTTTTGGTCGGTACATGTCTATTTTATTAATGTAACTTTTATCATGATAAATGTTTAGACAAATGTCAGAACTAGGAAGAAAATAATTAGGCCGGGAAAGTGAGTATTATTATGAACAAAACATCGAGTTAATGACATTTGGTACAAGAAGTCATTTTGTAGCAAATTACTAATAATTGTGTGATTATTGTTCATTGACAACTAATGTTGGAAGAAAATGAAACTGTCTCAAAATGAAATTTAAATAAATATCATTTTGGAGGTCACATGATTTGAAAAACGGAAACTGTCACTTAATATGACATTTGAGCTGATAAATCGTTCTTCCCCCCCCCCCCCCCATCCACCCCAGTGTAGTCTTTTCAATAATTTAAAATTTAGTATAAGTTGAAATAAATAACAAATGGATGTACCTACATTGTTTTCTTGCACACGAAAAAAGTAAAACAATTTTAAAATGAAAATGATAACGCTCTGCAAGTAATAATTTCACAGATAATAAGTGTTCGTATTGAATTTAAATGTCACCATAGCTGTAGGCGTGATTTCCCCTGACAGGGAATGAAGACTCAGGAGATAGGCATAACTCAGGCAAGTGGAAGATGTTTACTCATGCAGAAATCAGTTAATGCAGGGATCATCCCCCGAGGCCAAGCTCGGAAGGGAGGTCCATGACGCACTGTAACGTGTACAGTAAAAAACAGTATTTTTGCACACTTTCTGTATTACAATGGCCACATGCAACGTGGTTACAGTCTTATACAGACACCCGATCCTGTAGAACACCTAATCTCAGATGGACATCGCTATGGATAACCCCAGCTTCCTATTGTTTCATGGTGTTTACAGGTGCTAAGATCGGCAGGCCTTGGGATCTCTCTGTGCATTTATATTTCCGCAGATTACAAAAATTAATTTCTGCAGTCCTTTGGGTGTCTCACTCTGCCTTATTCACGATTCTCAAGAGCATGTAATTAGAAAATTTTTAAATGTTCTGAGCAACTTTAAAATAGTAACTATTTCTGACAATCAAACCCTGTCTATTTCCTTGATAGCAGCTGTGGAAGTTAGCTGGGCTCATTCCTGCAGCGGGTGTTTATTCATTCACTGGGACAATTATTCTTTCATTAATGAAGGTCATTTTTCTTTATGCTGGCATTCTCCTATCACTATCTGGAATATGACTGTCTGGAATGGCATACTTATGGACTTGGAGTAGGATTGTACAAAATGTTTTTTTTTACTTAAGACTGAAACAGACTGTTCATCTTGTTTATCTCCCCTCCACCATTTGTGTTTTAATTCCAAGGCAGGCTGCTCAGGGCATCCCTACAGCAGCAAATCAACAAGGATTTTAGCATTAAAATAAAAATCAACATTCGCTATCATTAGGAAACCGTACCATGCAATATGCTTACGTCACTGAGACTTAATTCCACACTTAAAGCCGACTATATTGGATTTGATCAATGATTAAATATTAGATATAAGTAACAATTAGTGTTAAAACTGGTCACTGTAAACTAAAAATGATTAGAAATGTCATATTGCTATCCATAACATGTAGAATTGAACATTAATTATTGGAGTCAAAAACAATCAGGCGTATCTTCATTTGTAAGGTCGAATATTAATCCAATTTCTGTGAACATCCAAATGAGAAGATATCAGATATTTCCTGTCAGTGTTGGATGAGGAATCATTGCTTGGTTTGTGGTTGTGTTGACCTGGAATAAAAGATCAATTTTTCTTTTTAAAATGGCACTAAGAAATAATGATTTAATTTGAAATGTGAATCTCACGATATTTGTTACAAAACTTAAATTCAATTATTGTGTGATTGTTGGACTAACAATGAATTGATAATCTATTTTAGAACACTGACACATTAAGTGATTCAATATTTCCAAATGACTTTGCTGTGATATTGATTACATAATAATTAGTATCAGTGAACTGAGAATTAGAATGCTGGCATGATATTTTGGAAAATACATTCGATATGCAGTGATTATTAGTCATTCAACATTCTCAGATACTCCTGCAATCTGTACTTGCCGTCTCAGCTTTTTTTTCTGTAGAAATACAATATATCATCCATGCAACTTTTCATGTTATCAATATTCAGACATTTGTGTCAGCATTACAAAGAAAATAAATCGACAAGGAACATGGGTATCATAGCAACAAACAGTCAACAGCATTTATAGAGGAAATTTTTAAACATTGTGTCTGCGTGAATCGATGAAAAAGTTTAATGGGGATCTGTTACAATGTATTGAGCCGAATTTACATTTTTATCATGATGACTGGAGGGAACCTATCAGAAAACTCGCCTATATTTAGGAATTCCTTTATCTCAAAACATGTTACTATCAGGATCCTTAGTCGTAAATAATGAAGTCTGCTTAATGGTGTGGGAAAGATGTGTGTAAATTATAAGAAGGCATCTCTTGCATATATTTGGGATGATGCGAAAGCATTATGTTTGCTGTGGTTATTCATCTTGAGAACAATACAATACTGAAAAAAGGTTTTGCACTGAACAGTAATTAGGTGGCCTTGAATACCATCGCGTGGCTTTATGTGCAGTGATTAATTTATTTCAAGAGCTTTGAGATATTTTCCATGATTTCTAAAATGATTAATAATTTTATGACAAACGGCCACATGTGGTCATGAGCTGGATTTAAAGAATCCAATGTGTTGGTGTGAAAACCCTTCATTATTGACATTTCCAAGAAAGGTGTATAATGCTCAGGCACTGGCTGGAAGTCAAGGTGTAAGAAAATCTGATTCATCCTGTAGCTGATTGATTCTAGCTGCTGTTTGATTGAGTTTGATTGATTTTGTATTTGTCCCGATTTCTCTGCCTGAAGGTGAATTTAGAACATCCAATTTCTGTCCAAGGGTCACATCACATCACTGGAGAGTTAAAATATAATTCATATATTGTGATAGCAATGAAGTTTCAATTAAACTTTGTGTTTTAACAAGCAAAACGATTTGATGTTTTCCGGGAATTTACACTGACATTGATTAGATACTTATTAAGATAGATAAACTGAGAATTATAATCTAGTTGCAGGATTGTTGAATTGTTAAACCATAGACTTAGGAGTTTTATTTTTTGAATGATTTGGAGGTGCCAGTGTTGGACTGGGCTGTACAAAGTTAAAAATCAAACACCAGCAGGTTATTAACCAACATGTTTATTTTGAAGAACTGGCTTTCAGAGCGCTGCACGTTCATCAGGTGGTTGAAGGAGCAGCGGTCCGAAAGCCAGTGCTTCCAAATAAACATGTTGGACTATACCCTGGTGTTGTGTGATTTTTAACTTTGTTTTTTGGAAGGAATGTTTTCTTTATTCAAATATAATAGCCTTTTCAAGAATTCTATCTCGCCTTTCGTGATTTTCTTTTAGAGACCACTCATGTATAATTCATACAATTTTCATACATGTAATCAGTATTTCAAATTTCCATCAGATCTAAGATGAAAATAAGGACCAATTAATGAGTACTTTCATGAGTAGAAAGCACAATAAATCTATTTTACAGAGGCAAGTTTCAAATTTGATCTGAATAAGCAAATAAACATTTTGAATGGAAAATATCTGAAAATGTTTACATTTAATTTTGAACGAAGTCAAATTACTTCTTTTTGAAATACATGGCCTGAAAACCTGTTTGAAAACATGAATAAATCAGGACTATCAACATGTCTTGCTGTCAGTCTCCTCGGCCAATTGTCATAAAGAATAAATACCACTTTTAGCAACAAGTATCATGTATAATTACTGAACTGAAAAGTAAGAGGATGGCTCTTGTATTTATTGGCCAGAATGATAACCAGATGGTTACTGTGGTTATTGCACTCAGTAACAATAAAATCAAGATCAATGGCTGTTAGAATCATTGGCCACTCGAAATGAAGAATAAACACTGCTTTGAGCAACAAGTATCAGGGATAATTACTGAACAGGAATTTCAGAAGACACCCATTGTATTTATTGGCGGGAATGATGACCAGATGCTTACTGTAATGATTAATCTCTGGAACAACAAGACAATTACTCGGATTATTTCCTGAACAGTAATTAGATGGTCATGAAGACCACTGTGTGGCTTTATGTATCGTGCTTTGTGTGAGCATTGATTTCAATAACATTGTGATAGCATACAAGTGTGCAGCTGAGGTGAGTTGGCCATGCTAAATTGCCCATGACGGATGGATAATTCAGGTTAGGTGCATTATATTTTGTGAGTGGTGCTGGAAAAGCACAGCAGTTCAGGCAGCATCCGAGGAGCAATAAAATTGAGGTTTCGGGCAAAAGCCCTTCATTAGGAATACAGCCTGTATTCTTAATGAAGGGCTTTTGCCCGAAACGTCGATTTTCCTGCTCCTCGGATGCTGCCTAAACTGCTGTGCTTTTCCGGCACCACTATAATCTAAACTCTGGTTTCCAGCATCTGCAGTCATTGTTTTTACCAAGGTTAGGTGCATTAGTCAGTGCAAGAGAGTGTCTGGGTGGGTTACTCTTTGGATGGTCAGTGTGGACTGTTGGGCCAAATGGCCTGTTTCAACACTGTAGGGATTCGATGATTCTATGATTTTGGATTAAATTGATAAGTGAGTGCTAAAGATACTACTTAAAGTCAACAAAATCTTTTAAGTTTAGCAAGATACATTAAAGCCATCATGCATGAAGTGAGATAAGTGAGAGAGAGAGAGAGAGAGAGAAATTAAATGCTCAAATGAAAACACGCCAATAGTTTCACAGCATATCAATCTTACATTCAATATGAATAGGTGAATGGAAAATAAAAATAAATTCCTGACAATTCGTGAATGACTAATAATTAGAACTTTAATTTGATCAAAGCACATACCAGTATTTAGATGAAATGCAATATTTATTTACAAATGCAAGTGATCAGCTAACCAATGAATAACATGAAGTTACATTTGGTTATTTTGCTAATGAGGAATTTCGACAGTTAATATTTTCCTCTTTATAATACCGGAGAATAAGGATTTATGTGCTTGAAATGTTTGAACTAGGTTCCTTTAAACAGTAAAACAAATCATGATTACCATGTCTTAGACTCTTCCAACTTTAATATTGCAATATCGTCAACTATTTTCCCAAGGAATGTAGAACCAACAGAATTAGATGCATCATTTTATTAATAAACTGAAGAAAATAAATAGGCGATATGGTGATGATTGAAATGCAGAACAGATTGAAGAATATCTAATGTTGTTTTGAAAAGCAGTTCAATCTATACTCAGATATTTTCTAATGAAATGAAATTTCCGAGCTGCTCTGACAAATTTCCGCTGAAGGTGGAAATTGAAATCATTCCACCTGATCTTGTCGTAGAGAAACTGTCAGAACTCCACAAGGACCCGTCATAATATTAACATCCGGGAAGGGCAGGTGTATAGTCACATGCTTACGGCGGCAACTCAAATGAAAATTAATCAGATGTTTCTTGTAAATATTTGATTGGGAATTAATTGCGTATTTCCTGTGTGTAATTAACTGACAAAACGAATTAGTAATTTACAGTAATGATGTAACAAAGCAATAATGACTTTAATTAAATATGAATCTCGTGATTATTAATGATAAGAAGAAACCTAATCATTTGATCAGTGTACACTGATGAACGAAACTCAATCAATCAAATAGTTCAATATGTTCAGTGCAGTTTTTCACAGAATGAAAAGAAAATTAATATGCATTTACAACATTAATGATTAGGGAAATAAATGAATTAGTCACTCAATGCGGCTATTCATCTGAAGACAACTTCCCTTCTTTCCAGAAATGTTCAACTTCCCAAAGTTTAAAATGTACTGTGACTATTTCGTGAAACAATAAAGATGATAGTTCCTTTTGTTGTACTTCAAACAGCCACAAAACATTTCAATGATTTTGAAACAATGTATTGTGTTTATAAATACAGTAAATGTTAACATTGAAGTTAAACATAATTAAATCAATTCAACTGTTTCCACGGTTAAAATAAAAATTGATATTCACAATGCCTACTGCAAAATCTTTACATTATTTAATTTATGAGCCATAATTTCGTAGTCATACCCTGAACTATATTGAGCAATGATTAGATAATAGGAACAATTGATTTGTCAAAATTGCATAATTTCATTTAAGAATACTGAGAAATCTCAGTTAATTATTTCACTGAGCGATGTGGAGAAACGACCAGGAATTATTCTAATGAAAAGTATTTACAGTTCTCTGAATGCTTCAGGCAGAGATTACCGCGATCATCAAATACTTACAATGAGGCATTGAATGGGAAGTCATTGGTTCCATTACGGGATCGTTCACCTGAACAGTAACTTGATTTTTATGTTGTAGTGTTCATATTAAGAAACAATTGATACAATTAAAATGCGAATCGCACTATATTTGTTAGAATGACTAACTCCAATAATTGTGCAATTATTGTCATGGCAGTGACTGGAAAATTACGTTGTAATCTAAAAAATAATAAATATTTTAAAAGCACTTTGTTGTGATGATGATTGGATATTCATTAAGATCGGTAAACTGAGAACTATATGGTAGCTAGCTTTATGATTCACAAAAATGAGCCATTCAGTGATTATTCAGCAGAATTGCTTTTGGTTCAAAAATGCAGGATTACAAGAATTACATGTTTCCATCCATTGGTTTGCTTATTGAGATGTAGCTTTAATTTACAACTTTTTTTGTTCATGACCAATGTTTAGACATTCATGTCAGAAGTAGGAAGTAAATAAGTAGATAGTGAAAGTGCACATTGCAGTGAACATAAGATACAGGGATCTTCCATAATTTTGTGATTATTGCACATCGACAAATAACTCGGGAGTAAAAAATAATTAGAAATCAACATGGAAAGTAGTTTTTTTCTTATAACAAATTGAAATAAATGCTTATGCATTGCACATGGTTTGAAAACACATCAGTCACAAAAACACCAGTCAGAAATAAAATCAAGGTCATAAACAGCATCGGTTTAAAACAATAAGACCCTTATGAAGAGTATTCTGCTCAACAGTAATTAGAGGGGCTTGAACATCTTCATGTCGTTCTTGCAGAGAAAACTCTTTAATTATGCATAAAGAGTTAATATCGTATATATTTTGACATGTGTATCAGAACTGGGAAGAAAATGAGAAGCAATTCACATGATTGTTTTCGTGAAAGAAACTCAAAATAAATTAAATTTACAGTGCCACCTTTCAGTATTTTCTCTGAATAAGCAGATAAATATTTTCATGCGCAAAATCAACATGTTTTCACCTACAGTTGTACTAAGCCAAAATTAAATTATTTTATTTTGCAATACTTCAACTGGAACCTTGATTGGCAAGCTGCTACATATGTTGATGTTAGCATCCTCGGTCATTTGTAATAAAGCATGGTTATTGGTTTTAGCTAAATATTTAGTGTGCAATTACTGAAACAAAATGTAAGAAATCAAATGCATTTATTGGATGGAACTGGTCATCAAATGTTTATTGTGGCTCTTGTTCTCAGGAACGATAAGATACTTACTCCGGTTTTTCTCCTGAGCAGTAATTAGATGACCAGGAAGACATTTGTGTGGCTGTAAGTGCCATATTGTGTGAGCATTGATATCATTGACATTGAGATATTTTGCTTATACAGGAAGGGATTAATAATCGCGTTAAAGTTCTTAATTAAAGTCATATTTTCTTTCTAAAAATTTATGAGAATTCCTTTGTGAAACAATGATTTAGAGATGCTGGAGTTGGACTGGGGTGAGTAAAGTTAAAAATCACATGACGCCAGGTTATAGTCCAACAAGTTTATTGGGAAGCCCGAACTTTCAAGGTGCTGCCTCTTCATCAGGCGATCATCTCTTCATCTGCTCGGCCAAGAGCATAAGGATTGGTGTACGTGAAGGGTTGAAATGCACAATAATGATGTGTTAAATGTTTATTGAAACTCTTCTGCAGAATTAAGTTCACAGAATAAACAATATTTGAACATTCTTGAACTGACTGGAAGTAAAATCCTGTTGCCCACCATATAGATAACACTTGGATGTATTTTGATTAAATAAAATGATTTTCATTACTTACATACTTGAAAATGTTAAAAACTGCAGTGTCCTCAAATCTAAAATTTAGATATAATGTAATGTAATACATACTTTTATTAATGACCTGAAGATAACAAATTGCAGATTGAGAGATTATTGGAATGAACAACAGACAGAAGCAGATCCAAAACTAGATTGAAAATCAATTCAAACTCTGCCTAGATATTTTCTAATCACCATTCTAAACTGCTCTGGCGTATCTCTGTTGGAGATGAGAACTGAACCCACACCTCCTTGTCTCATAGGAGTGACACTACGAGAGATTCACAAGTGTCTTTCATTATGTTCCTAACAAGGAAGGGTGGGATTATAATCAATTGTGATTACTCAAATGAAAACTAATCAGTGTTCATTCCGATAATTGGGCTGGGAATTAATTAGACTGTTTCTGTGTGTAATGGACTGAGAATGAAATGGTAATTCACAATAATGATAGTACTAAGCACATATGCTCTTACTCAAAAATTTAAATCATGTCAACTGAAAGAAAGATAAATGCACATGTCATGCACTTATTGTAAATTCATGAAAAATATGACAGCGGAATGTGTTTAAAGCAGTTTTTCTTATAATGAAAAGATAACTAGAATGATTAGCAGCAGGATGTAATCGCAAAAAAAAATCATTCAATGTGACTATTCAGCTGCAGGCAGCTCCCCTTCCTTACACACATGTATAACTTCCAACAATTCAAAATTTACTCTGATAAAGAAAAGAACGTGCGCAAGTAAATTCTTTTTTCTTGTTGGCAAAAAAGTCACAAATTTGAATTTTTTTAGCTTTAAAATATTTAACTATTACTGTGATCAGAAATACAATAAATCTTCACGTTGTAGAAAAATATAATCAAATCAAATCAAAATACACATCAATATTCACAATAATTGGGAGAGTGAACACAACAATATCTTTCCATCAGTTAATGTACTGAGCCATAATTCCACTGTTCTATCCCTTACTGGATTGATCAATTATTAGATATTAACAATAACTAAATTATTAATATGTTGTCAGTGAACTAAATATTAATGAGAAATCTCATTAATGTTTGAACGAGCAATGTGTTGACATAAATAGTAATTATTAGTGAAATGTCTTAGATATTTCTTAATCGATGAGGCTGTGATTACTTTGATTGTTGAAACGAGTAGTACTGAGATATTCATAATGAGCATTGGCTGGAAAATCAATGCTTTTTGGTGTAGACCTGAAAGATTTTGTTATTGTAGTATAGGCTGTAAGAAAAAATGGATTAAATTATGATGTGAATCTCACCTTACTGAATATTTTCAAGTTTTCTAACAAGTTTTTTGTCCAATCTTCAGTTTAACAAGGGTAATTTTGGGTCAGAACTTCAGTAATTGCAAACATTTTCAACACATCTCCATCAAAGTTACTAATCTGATAATTCAGAACAAATATCAAAAAATTACCTCTGTAAATTTAATTGACTATATTTTTACATTATAATCAAGTTCGTTTTCTACTTATTTCCTTCCTATTTCTGACACCAGTGGCTAAATATTGATTAGATTAAATGTCATATGAGTTAGACATTAGTTTTCTCTCAAAGACCTGTGCAGCACAAGAATAGGTCATTTGGCCCATAACGTTGAGCTGAACTTAATGCAAAAGAAACTCATCCCTTCTGCCTACCCTTGGTCCATATCCTTCCAAATTATCGAAATGAACATTAAAGAGCCTTAATATATCTGCTTCCACCACCAACACTGGAAGTTCATTCCAGACATCTACCACTCCCTGTATACAAAACAAATTGGCCCTTCCATGCCCCTTGAACTTTCCCCCCTAAACTTAAACGGATGTCACATAGTTTTTGACGCTTCAACGCTGGGAAAAACCTTCTGACGGTCAAACCTATCTACGTATCTAATGATTGTACAGATATCCATCAAGTTTTCCCCCAGTCTCCGCCACTCCACATAAAAGCAATCTGAGTTTTTCTCTTTCTCTCCAAATCCAGGCAGCATCCTGGTAAACGCCTCCTGTACCCTCTCCAAAGCATCCATACCCTTCTTGGAACATGGCAAACAAAAGTGAATACAATACTTCAAGTATGCCTGAACCAAAGTCTTATAAAGTTACAACATGACTTCCTGACTCTTGTAACCAGTTCTCTGACCAATAAAGGCAAGCATGCCATTTGCCTTCCTAACCACCTAATTACTTGCATGGTCATTTTCAGGGAGCCATGGTATTGAACGCCAAGATCCCTTTGAATAATAAAGCTGTTAGGGCCCTGCCATTAACTATCTACTTTTCCTTAACATTTGAGCTTCCAAAGTGAAACACCTCACACTTGTATGGATTAAACTTCACCTTTAATTACTCTGCCCACATCTGCAATTTATCTTTTTCCTGCTGATTTATTTGACAACCCTCTACATTGTCTCCAACTGCACTGAACGTTATATTATCTGCAAACGTATTAACTCACCCAATTAGATTTTAATCCATGTCACTTCTATATAATTGTATCGCAAACAGAAGGGTTCCAGTACAAATCCCTATGGAAAAAAAGACAGAAAATGAGGGAAATGCAGAATTCTTGAAGAAATCAGGTTTTTTCAATGACAGAACAATTCTGATGAATAATCTTTTAAAGTGTGATTTTTTTTTAATTAACCCAATATTTTTATTCTGAGTTTACTGATCTTAATGAATATCCAGTACAAACTGCTTTGAAAATATTGAATCCTTTTAAGTGTTGCGTTCTCACATTAAATATTATTTAATTGTCATTTCAATTATCACACCATTATGAGATTTACATCTTAGTTCAATCCATTATTTATTAGAGCCAGTATCATAATGAAATATTAACATTCTTTTCAGGTCAACATCTGCAATCAACCAAAGTTCTCTCACCTAACACTCATTGTAACTCTCTCATTCTCTTTCATTTGAATTCTCATATTAATGGAAGGATCATTAATCAGTCTTATCAATTAAGAGATGGCTAACTATTTTTCACATCAATATTTCAGTTTTTTCCAACATATTGCACAATTACATTGCAATAAGGGTTTTCTCATCATTCATAAATTTGTTATCAGTCATTTTAAAACTTTTTTTTACCAAAATCTAACCGGTAATCATTGTTGAAATCCAATATCTCCAGCTGTAGATGTGGAACTATATCTCAGTACATCAACTGATACAAACAATATTGCACTCTACAATCTCTTAACTTTAGCAAAAATAATTTTAAGTGTGGAATCTTAGCTGGATTGAATTGTTTGTGAGAAAGTGCAGATTGAAGAAAGGTCACTGGGCCCAAGTATCAACACTGATTTCTCTCCACAGAGGCTGCCAGACCTGCTGAGTTATTTTTCAGCAATTACTGATTTTGTTTAAGATTTCCAGCATCCACAGTTTTGTTTACATTCTTGTATTGATTGTATTTCACTTCAATTCTAACATTTCTACATTTCTGATTATTACAATAAGAGCTAAGTATTTTTCACGTTAAGCATTATTTAAATTTCACGTGTTCCTTGTGTAAATAAACCAGAATTAACAAATGTTTGTTCTATGCTTTTACAATAGATCTTGAATTCGTAGATATCACAATTTTTTGAAAACGAGGGAAGTTGTCTTTCGCTGAGTAGTCACATTGAATGAGTAATGCTTTATTTCTAATTCATGTGCATTAAAAAGCAGGTTAATTTTAATTTATGCAGATGAATAACTGCTTCAAACAAATTGACTTACTTGATTATCATGAGATTTATGTTTATTTAAGACCATTGTTGCTTCGTTCCATCATTATTAGAAATTACTAATTCTTTTTATCGGTTCATTACACACTGGAACTGTCTAATACAATCCTAGTCCAATTATAACAATAAATATCTGAGCCGTTTTTCCTGTGAATAAACACAGTAAGTATGTGATTATAGTCCTGCCCTTCCTGCATGGGAATATTATGGAGGGCTCTGGTAATGTGTGTACTAGTAGACCAGGAGCCATGGGTTCGATTCCCACCTTCAACAGAGATGTATCAAAACATCTCAGAGTTGATTAGAAAATATCTAAGTGTCTAATGAATTGCTTTCCAACCAACATTGTCTCAACCTGTAACTGTTGTTCATTATAATGATCACAACATCTTGAATTTATTTGCTTCACATCACTGATTAAATTATGAATGTTATGACGCTGCTTCTAAATACCTCTCAACTTTTAATAACTTTGCAGTCTTAAAGGTTCTACGGTGTAAATAATATTTAAGGTGAGGGGGAAAGGTTTAAAAGGCGTCTGAGGGGCAACTTTTCCACACAGTGTGTTTCACATATTGGGATGAGCTGTGAGAGGAAGGGCAGGGGCTGGTACAATTACAACATCTAAAAGACTTTTGGACAGGTTATTGGATAGAAAACGTCCAAAGGGGTATGGAACAAACACAGGGAAATGGGACTAGTTGAGTTTAGGAAACCTGGCCGGAATGCCAACTTAGGCTAAATGGCCTGTTTCCGTGCTGTATCAGTCTAGCATTCTACAATTCAAACTTCACTGTGACTGGTTTAGGAAAGAACAAAAGGGTGTTAATTCTATTTTGTGTCCATAAAAAAGTGACATGAATTTTAAATAATTTTGTCACATGAAATAGTTCGCTCTTATTGTGATTAGAAATACAATGAATGTGAGCATTGAAGTGAAATATAATTAAATCAATTCAACTGTATTTCCATAGTTAAAATAAAAATTGATATTCACAATCATTGTGAGTTTGTACATTGCAATATCTTCACATTACTTCATGTACTGAGCCATTATTACACATTTATAACACAAGTTACCACAATAACCTGAGCTGAACAATAATTAGATATTAGCAACACTTAGATTTTCGAAAAATCTATCAGTACACTTAGAAGAAGGAGAAATTTAATTTTGCTACATGACTGTGCAAAAGTAGTTATAGTTCTCTGAATTCATAAGGCTGAGATTACTGTGATTATTCAAATGAGCAAAAGTCAGTTTGCAAAGCGTGTTGGATGCAAAATGATTCGTTCCATTGTGGGATAGTTGACCTGAAAACAACAGCATTGTTGCAATGGATTAAATTAAAATATGGATTAAAATGATATATGGATCTGATGATACACGTTAGAAAGACAAACAAATTATTCTGCAATTATTAGAAGGATAATGAATTCCTAATAAGTGTTGTATTCTGAACAAATACATTGACTCAATATTTTAAAAACAGTTTGCTCTGATGTTGTTTACATTAAGATCGGTAAACTGAAGACTAAAATATAATACCTAGATTGATGGATTGAGGACAATAAATGAGCCATTCAATAGTTATTGAAAATATTTTTTTTGTCAAAATGCAGAAAATACAGACGTAATGTATTTCATTCAAATAGTTTACTTGTAGAAACATGTGTTTTTAATTTATGTAATTTTATTCTGATCGATGTTCAAACACATGTGTCTAAATTAGGAAGAAAATAAAAAGATAATGAAAGTGAATATGAGAGTGACCACAAGATACAGTCCATGACATTTGATAGAAAAAGGAATTTGCATAATCTCATGACTATTTAATGTTAATAAATAATTAACTCCTCAGGTCCTGAAGTCCAGGTCAAAGTACAACAAGATCTGGACAATATCCAGGCTTGGGCTGACAAGGGCCAAGTAACATGTATGCCACACAGCTATCACGTATAAGAAATAACCTAACCACCATCCCTAGACATTCGATGGTGTTACCATGACTGAACACCCATTATCAACATTATCCTGTGGATAATCATTGATCAGGAACTGAATTGGATTTACCACATAAACACAGTGGCTACAAGAGTAATTCAACCCTGGCTCCTGAAATCCTGTCCAAACGCTACCAGGCACAAGTCAGGAGTGGGATGAAATACTCCCCACTTGCCTGGATGAGTGCAGCCCTAACAACACTCAAGAAACTTGATACCATCCGGAATAAGGCAGCCCGCTTGATTGGCACTGCTGCTACTGAGCACCAGTGGTGGTGATGGTGGATGCTTGTGGATGTCCTAGCTGCAATCACTGCCTCTTCTTATTAACAAAGATAGAAGATTCTTACATTGCTCAACTTTCTCATCAAAAACGAGTACAGTATTCACCCCAGCCCTCTGTTATACCAACCAGCAGAATTTCCACCACCAATAGCAGCTCCTCTTAAAATATTTTGCCAGTAACTTGTAATTAATATAGACATAGAACATAGAAGAATACAGCGCAGTACAGGCCCTTGGGCCCTCGATGTTGCGCCGATCCAAACCCACCTAAACTACACTAACCCACTATCCTCCATATACCTATCCAATGCCCTCTTAAATGCCCATAAAGAGGGAGAGTCCACCACTGTTACTGGCAGGGCATTCCATGAACTAACGACTCGCTGAGTGAAGAACCTACCCCTAACATCAGTCCTATATCTACCCCCCCTTAATTTAAAGCTATGCCCCCTTGTAATACCCGACTCAATACGCGGGAAAAGGTTCATACTGTCGACCCTACCTAACCCCCTAATCATCTTGTACACCTCAATCAAGTCACCCCTAAACCTTCTTTTCTCTAGTGAAAACAGCCCCAAGTGCCTCAGTCTTTCCTCATACGATTTTCCTTCCATACCAGGCAACATCCTGGTAAACCTCCTCTGCACCCGTTCCAATGCCTCCACATCCTTCCTATAGTATGGCGACCAAAACTGCACACAATATTCCAGATGCGGCCGTACCAGAGTCTTATACAACTGCATCATGACCTCAGGACTCCGGAACTCAATTCCTCTACCAATAAAAGCCAGTACGCCATATGCCTTCCTCACCGCACTATTTACCTGGGTGGCAACTTTCAGAGATCTGTGTACATGGACACCAAGATCCCTCTGCTCATCCACACTACCAAGTATCCGACCATTTGCCCAGTACCCCATCTTTTTGTTATTCTTCCCAAAGTGAATCACCTCGCACTTAGCTACATTGAATTCCATCTGCCACCTTTCTGCCCAGCTCTGCAGCTTCCCTATATCCTGCTGTAACCTGCCACATGCTTCCTCACTGTCAACAACTCCTCCGACTTTCGTATCATCCGCAAACTTGCTCACCCAACCTTCTAACCCCTCTTCCAGGTCATTTATAAAAATGACAAACAGCAATGGTCCCAAAACAGATCCTTGCGGAACACCGCTAGTGACGGCACTCCATGCAGAAACTTTGCCATCAACTACTACCCTCTGTCTTCTTCCATCCAGCCAATTCCTAATCCAAACCTCCAACTCACCCTCAATGCCATATCTCCGTATTTTCTGCAGTAGCCTACCATGGGGAACCTTATCAAACGCCTTACTAAAATCCATATATACCACATCTACCGCTTTCCCCTCATCAACCTCCTTCGTCACCTTTTCAAAGAATTCAATAAGGTTTGTGAGGCACGACTTGCCCTTCACAAAACCATGCTGACTATCCTTGATCACATTATTCCTATCCAGATGTGCATAAATCCTATCCCTTACAATTCTCTCTAAGACTTTGCCCACAACAGAAGTGAGATTCAGTGAGATTCATTGATTCAGTGAATCAGATGCTAATCGCTGATTCCTTGAAACAAACTTAACTCATTTGTTTAGTGAATCCAACTGCATTCATTCATACAATCAAACAAACTGCATGCATTTATTCAATGAAATAGAGTGCACATGGTACTTCAATGACTTGAGCTTCTCTCATTCAGTCAATGCCTCGAGCTTTATGCTTTCATTCAGTGAAGCAAACTGCAATCATTCAAACAGAATGTCAAACTTCAATTGATTCTATAAATCAAACGTTATGCATTCAATCGATGAAACAAACTTAACTCATTTGGTGAATCCAAGTTGGGAAGTTAAATCATTCAGAGTTGAAAAGGGTGGCACTGGAAAATCACAGCAGGTCAGACTGTTCAACTTGAACATTTAAACCATTTACTATTGACAGACAGCAGAAATGTTATATACTGTATATAAGACACACCATACAGAAGATGCAATAAAGGAACTTAAAACAGCACCTTCCAAACTTATGGCCCGCAGCACCTTAAAGGACAATGATAATTGATACTGGGGAGCACCGCTGCCTGCAAACCCATTTTACTTTTGTTTTCAACATCAATATACAGTGGGCCCAAAACAGCATGTTAACAAGCTGCAGCGTTGGAGTTGATCAGCAGAAATGGCAGTGGTGGGATTCGAACCCACGTCCCCACGTATCTGCTATTGCATTTTACGACACGCAACATGTTATTATTTTAAATTAACTGGTTACTACAATTACAACTGAAAATGTGTTGCTAGAAAAGCGCAGCAGGTCAGGCAGCATCAAAGGAGCAGGAGAATCAACGTTTCGGGCACGAGCCCTTTTTCAGGAAGGTCCTGAAGAAGCAGTGAACCAAATTTCGAAATGATCTTTCTGAACATAATATAGATCAGGTTAAAACTAAAGTAGGTGTCTTACACAACTTGCTGCAAGGACATAGACAGTAGAATCTGAGGTGATCGTGAGTATGTGGTGGTGAATGTGGGAGACAAGCTGGGACTGTATTGGATTAGTCATGGTGAGACAGAACAAATGATGGATGCAGGGTTTCAGCAGCTGATGGACTGACGCTCAGGTGAGCAATCGGAAACTGAGCAAGTGACCACCATCTAATAGGACAGAGAAACTGATCCATCAGCCTGAAACTGACTGACCACGTGGCTGTCTCTGACTCCAACACAAGTGAATGGAAACATTACTCACAGCCTGTTTCTGTAACATTCAACACAACCAGGAAATGGAAAGTGAATAATTAGCTGAAAACAAAGCAACTGCTCTGTTAGAGTCTAAACCATTCAATGTTCAGTTATAGAACATTACTGACGCTCAGAATATTCTAACCTGCAGAATCACAGTAAATGGGAAAGTAAACAACATTATTGGCAAAGACATAATGAACCAACTGCTTGTATAAAAACAGCTCAAAACAAAGGGGCTGAATCCTCCACAAACTGACAAACACAGGTACCATTAGATTTATAGATAGACAATGAAATCCTTTAGAAAAAAACCACTTCCCTGCTTATGGTGTGTGGTAGCCACCATTCTCAGAGTGAACTGCCACTTATTTCCTTTGAAAAGAGTCTCTGTTTCCTCTCAGAAAAGTAGGTGTGTCGCGCACTTACAGACTGACTTACAGACAAAAGAAACCTGATCTGAGATTCGCAGGTTAATTAAGCTATTAATGACAGTCCATTGCACACAACAAGAGCTTAGACCGCAACAGATTCTAGTGAAACCAACAATGCAATGAAAAAGATGAATAGTTTTTATAATCATGCAGCCTCTCTCAATTAAATAATCCCAGTCAACTTCCAAACACTTTAAACCTATTAATACCAATGTATACATATTTATTTCCTTTCCTAATTTCCTCCAAAAAATATATCTGACTATTCTCTTCAAAATATATTTTAAATGGTCAATTCATAATCTCAATTCATTTCCAATTATTCTTAGTACAAAACAACTTGCAAACTAAAGTAGTTTTCATGTTAATAATGACACTGGAAACTTTGTTATGTAGTTTAACCATATTTCCAAATATTGGTTTAGTTAACTATTGCAGTGAAGCTAAAATTAAAGTCTTTTTATTTTCTCTGATATCCTTCCATAAATAAAACATTAAATAAAATTGAATTTTCAATGCAAGAACTGGAACAAATAATCACATATTATTCAGTTCATTCATTGTCATTGATTATCAGGGTTATTTTCACTGTATGATCACATTAAATTCACTTGTATAATCTCAGTACAATTCTCACCTCTATACATATGTCGAGTGAATGTCAAATTATTCTTATTTCAAGTAAAACCAAATTTACATTTTGCTCTGTTTTATTCCAGGAATGACAGGATGTGTTACATTATTATGGGAAACAGGAACAAGTGAAGGTGGTGTCTCACAGACGTGAGGCCTTAAAGCCAAAGGGCCAGGTTGTAGTTATAGTGGAGGAAGTACCTCGTGCCCCGCTGTCCTCAGAAAGCAATGAGGATAATGACACTGACTGGAATGAGTTAGATGACAAAGCGCACACGTATGGACAGAAGGACGGCAACGGGTGGGATCAAACACTGCCCTGTAAGGCCCAGAAGTCCATGACCATGGCACCACTGGGCATCTAAGCTCAACGTAGACAGACAGTAGGGAGCAACAAAGGGAACTGTCAGAATCCAAACATGAATAGTTCACCTGCTGAATGACAGATGTTGGTGAGTTAACACCCAGCCTGATAGAGAAATGGTAATAATGGGCTTTATTGGGAGAATATGGATGAATTAGTTGAAGTACAGTCTCACCGATGATGGTGTCAGGCCAAAATCTCTCAGGCCAAGATACCCTGATGTGTACATCAGAACCTGTCCCTGCAATGAGAGGGTGAGGGTGTGAGCCGTTCCCCCCCCCCCCGCCCACCCAGTGCACAGCCGATCAGTGTCTCCAGGCATTTACAGATATTACAGGGACACACTGGGGAGGGGACAGGCTGAATGGGCTAAAATAACCTTGGTGACTCAGGGACTCAATGGTAATATTGAGGATCACACAGAGAGGAAGCCTGAGGTGTGTAAGGACCATGGGGGATTACCAAACCCCAACCTGTGATGATGATATCAGTTTGTTGTTTTTAAACTGGGACACCATTTATAAGCATTAATTATAAACATGGGACTCCCAGTGGGAGATCATTCTAACCACCTTCTGAATTGGGCCGTGAGAGCTGAGGCAAACTCTGAACCACAGGGGAATAGCTGCAGTATAGGGAGGGTAACCAGATGGGCAATGTTACAAGGGAAGCAGGAAAGGGCACATAGCCAACGAATGTAGGCAGGGAGAGGGAGATAGATGTTCAGATTCTGTGTGTGCATGTGTTCACGTAGGCACATGAATATTCTTTGATGCTGTGTTTGCGAACTAGTAGAACAAATATTACTAAAAGGAGCATCTATATCTATGACCGATATGGATTTGCCCCTTACCACCTCAATTACTAAATTGAGAGCAGTCGGAGAGGGAATCGAGGAAGCTGGATGAAATAAACCTCTCCCGACGCAGATCACGGATATGACAAACTATATTCAGAAACTGAGGAGGGGACCATTCTGGGAGTTGTCAGTTTAGAACGGTTAGGACCAACTATTGATGTAGAGACAAGAACTGTAACATGGGAACAACCTGGTCAGGCCCTGACAGGAAGCAAAAGAGAGGCGACATCTCCAGAATTGTTACCTTGCAGGGAGACTGGAACAGTCAGGGAATCTGGGGAGTTATAGCTAGGACCCAAACAGCAGTGCGGGTAACTCAAACAGGAATGTGGGTTATTACCTGTAGATCCTGTAAAGATCGAGGGCCCTCTCACTCCCCACACAAATAGAATCCCATCAAAGCTGGGGCCAGGAGGCAGTAATTGTGACAGTAACAGATTGACAGAAGCAGGGAATAGTCAGACCAACAGTATCCCGGACAAACTCACAGAAGCCGGACGGCTCATCCCACCTCACTATTGAGTATACATCCCTCAGTAAATCCGCCACTAAAGAGTATCCTACATGAGCAAACCACACCACTGTATTTAATGAATTGAAATCGCAAGAGGATATAGTCTCAGCCCTTTATATTGTGAATGGAGTCTGGTCCATACCTGTGGACCTGGAATCCCAGAATAGGCTGGCGTTTACTGTCTGAGGAAAACAGCACTCCTGGATCCAGTTACGTCAGGGATCCCACAATATTCCACTATATCACACCGATATATGGTTGATGGAGTTAGTCACATTGATCTTACCAACACCTCATTACCTCACTTGGTGAGGAAGAACATATCCAGATATTAAACAGAATATAGGGACAGGTCAGGCAGGCCGGGCTTAAAATTAACCCACGGAGAGTGGGAAGGTAGGGAGAGACGTACCTGGGACATCACATCAGGGAGATCAAATCAGGAAGGAAGAGGGGAACATCCCAGCGGAACGAGAGACCATGATTTCAAAACTATCCACCCCTACACCGTGAAGGGGGTAGGGCAAACTTTAGGATTGTTTAATTACTGTGGAAATTTTGTGGAGAATTCTCCAGAATCGGCAGAATCATCAAAAGCCCTGACAGAAGCACGGACATTAGCCAGGGATCAGGGATTCAACATGTACACAGACAGTCAGCATGCCTTTGGTATTGTTCATGACCATGTGTTGGCCTGTGCTCGGTAAGGGTATATCACCCTGTCTGGGGGCCACATAGAGCACGAAGTACAGGTCAGAGAGTTAGTAGGAGCAGCTAACTATCCCAGTGAAACGGCAATAATGAAGATTAGAGCTCACAGGGAAGTAGAAACCCCACACCAACGGCATAGTGAGTATGTGGGTAAGGCAGGTAAAATACTGACAGAAACAGTACCGACATTTGGGGAAGTGGCAGTGGCAGTAGCTACAGAAGCGAGTAAGGAAAGTTTAAAGTCCTTCGCAGATACAGTCCCACAATTGAGAATAATTTCATCAATAGGCTTATAATTCTAGATTTGTATTGAAATCAAATTCCACATCTGCTGTGATGGGATTCGAATCAGGGTCCCCAGAATATTTCCTGGGTCTCTGGATTAACACTTCAGCAACGATACCACGGGGCTGTGACCGAGCTACAAAGGGACGGTTTTAAGGGTGGAAACCAAAACCTTAATCAAACTGGTAGAAATTACGGAGAGCTGATAGAATGGAGGAGAATTGAAGGGAATGGTGGAAGAGAATGACCAAGTATAGGTTCAAGGCAGCTGAAACTAAAGCCACCAACAGGGAGGAGAATAAAAGAAGAAACACTCACACAGCTGGAATTGGATGAATGGAGATACCTCAGGGAGGTGTGGAACTACGCAGGGAAGGCCCGGGTAGGTTTAAAAGCAGTGAACCAAATTTGGAAATTATCTTCCTGAACATAATATAAATCAGGTTAAAACTGAAGTAGGTGTCTTACACAACTTGCTGCAAGGACACAGACAGTAGAATCTGAAGTGATCATGAGTATATGGAGGTAGAATGTGGGAGACAAGCTGGGACTGTATTGGAGTAGTTACGGTGAGAGGCAACAAATGCTGCACGGAGGGTTTCAGCAACTGATGGACTGACTCTCATGTTAGCCATCGGAAACTGAGCAGGAGACCACCATCTAATCGGACAGAGAAACTGATCAATCGGCCTGAAACTGACTGACCACGTGGCTGTCTCTGACTCCAACACAAGTGAATGGAAACATTGCTCAGAGCCTGTTTCTGTAACATTCAACACAACAGGAAATAAAAAAGTGAATAATTAGCTTTATTTATTTAATGGATTAAAATTGCAACAGGATACAATCTCAGCCCTTGATATTGTGAATGGGTTCCTGTGGACCTGGAACGGCAGAATAAGCTAGTATTTACTGTCTGAGGGATGCAGTAGACCTGGATCCAGTTACCTCAGGGATCCTATAATATTCCAGTATATCCCACCGGTACATGGCTGATGGAGTTCACCGATTTAATCTGACCATCACCACATTACCTCAGTTGGTGAGAAAGAACATATCCGGATATTACACAGAGTATTGGGTCAGGTCAGGCAGGCCGGGCTTAAAATTAACCCACAGAACGTGGGAACGTAGGGAGAGATGTACCTGGGACATCACATCAGGGAGATCAAATCAGGAAGGGAGGGGGACAATCCCAGTGGAACGAAAGACCATGATTTCAAAACTATCCACCCGCACACCGTGAAGGGGATAAGGCAAACTTTAGGATTGTTTAATTATTGGGGAACTTTTGTGGAGAATTACCCAGAAATGGCAGAACCATCACGAGCCCTGACAGTAGCATTGACATTAGCCAGGGGTCAGGGAGTCAGCATATACATAGACAGACAGCATGCCTTTGGTATAGTTCATGACCAAGTAATGGCCTGGGGTCGGTGAGGGTACATCACCCTGTCTGGGGGCACATAGAGCATGAAGGACAGGTCAGAGAGTTTGTGGAAGCAGCTAACTTTCCCAGTGAAGCAGCAATAATGAAGATTATAGCTCACAGGAAAGTAGAAACCTCACACCAACAGGGCAGTGAGTATGTGGGTAAGGCAGGTGAATAGACAACAGGTGCAAGAGTAGGCCCTTCTGCCCTTCGAGCCAGCACAGCCATTCATTATGATCATGGCTGATCACCCTCAATCAGTATCCTATTCCTGCCTTATCCCCATGACCCTTGCTTCCACTACCCTTAAGAGCTCTATCCAACTATTTATTGAAAGTATCCAGAGACTTGGCTTCCACAGCCTTCTGGGGCAGTGCATTCCATACACCCACCACTCTCTGGGTGAAGGAGTTTCTCCTCATCTCTGTTCTAAGTGGCCTACCCCTTATTTTTAAACTGTGTCCTCTGGTTCAGGACTGCTGAAACCAGCGGAAACATACTTCCTATCTCCAGAGTGTCCAATCCTTTAATAATCTTATAAGTGAAGTGCTGACTGAAACAGTGCAGACATTTGAGGAGATGGCAATGGGTGTAGCTACAGAAGTGAGAGAGGAGGTTTAAAGATATTCCCAGAAACAGTCCCACAACAGGAGAAACAGGAATGGGAAAAGGGTGGGGCAGTAATAGGACACGATAGAGTCTGGATGATCCAGCAGTGCCACTACACTGTACAAGACAAACATTATTAAAAACATATCATGGGCTGGCCCATATTGGGGAGGATAAAATGCAATATCAGATGATCCACTACAATCCTTGCCTGGAACAGGGAGAAATACAGCAAGGTTTTGTCGAAGGTGTGTAGTCTGTACACAGTGTGAGCCAGGGAAAGCAATCAGGATAAAATGGAGGCAGCAGCAGGGACCCAGGGGCCCATGGGAACAATTACAGATGGATTTTGCACACACGCCCATCCCAATCCCAGGGAAGGAAGTCCTTCTGGGTTTTAATAAATAGGTTTACTCAGTAGGTGGAAGCATTCCCCTGCAGATTCTGACCAAGGGAATAATGTTTCAGGGAACATAGCTAAAGAGCTATGTGCCCTGTTTGGTACTGAACAGAAATCCCATTCCCCATACCACCCCCAGAGCTCTGGGACAGTAGAAGGAATGACGCAGGCATTAAAAGCTAGTCTGACTAAGGCTCTCTCAGAGACAGGGCAGCGATGGGTTAGAGTACTCCCAACCAGCCTAATGAAACTGAGGGCAACCACAGCAAAGGGGACGGGGCTGTCCCCCTTTGAATTAGTGACTGGATGGACTATGCAGATGCCAGAGGGTATGGTAGTGGGAGGGCCGGAGATGTGTGGTAGTGGGAGGGCTGGAGATGTGCAATGACAAGGATAGGGTTAAACCATTTGTGAAAGAACTGGCAAAGCAGTTGCATGAGCTGAGAGAATCAGAGACTGTGAAAGGGAACACGGAAATATCCGAGCTGACATTCCAAATCCTGGAGTTCAGGTCAGGGGGAAAATATTACTGGAACGTATGAAGTAAACACATCAAAATGCTGGACTTATCTGGGGGAGCCAGAGAGGGACCTCTCCCATCATGTATTAGTAAGGAGCTCTGAATAAACGTTGGTCATGCTGCTCAACACAGATCTCAAGGCTCCTCTTTGATATTTCTCCCAGCAACAGTTGTGCAGGGGTATGTTGCTGGCTGGAGGTCTATGGCTAGTGCTGTTCCACAAGGATCAGAACTGAGACATCTGTTGCTTGTAATGTATATAAATGAAAAGTTTGAAAATGGAAACGATTTAATTAGTAAGTTTGTAGATGGCACAAACTGTTGAAGTTGTGAATCGTGAAGAATGATGTCAAAGGATACAGCAAGAAAGAGATGAGTCAGAAGGTTTTGTGGAGAAATTGCAGATATATTTTAACTCAGATAAGTGTGAGGTGATGGGTTTTGGAAGACACATAGCAAGAGGAATGTATACAATAAACGGAAGGGTCCTGAGCAGCACTGATATACAGAGGGATCTTCAGTTGCAAGCTGAAAGATCCCTGAAAGTGGTGAAGGAGGTGAATGGCAGGCTTGACTTCTTTTGTCAGGGGAGTGAATATAAAACTATAATCAGGCCACCTTTGGGGTATTGTGTGCCATTTTGATCACCGCATTATAGGTAGAATGTGAAAGCTTTTGGGAAGGTGAAAACAGGTTTGCCAGGATGTTGCCTGGATTGGGAGAGGTTAGAAAATCTTGGATTGTTCTCTTTGGAAAGTTAATGGCTGTGGGGTGACCCAACTGGCACAGACAGAGTTTGTAAACCATGGTTTACTACAGAAACTGCATCTCTTGTTAAGAAGAAGAAAGAGGCTTATGTGTTGATGAGGCAAAATGGTACAGATGAAGCAATGGAGAGTTACAGATCAGCTAGAAAGGATTTAAAGAGAGAGTTAAGAAAAGCAAAGGGAGGACACGAGCAGTCTTTAGCAAACAGAATAAAGGATAACCCTGAAAATTTCTATAGGTATGTGAAGAATAAAAATTGACGATTAGGGTAGGAATAGGGCTAATCAAAGACAGAAGTGGGAAGTTGAGTGTGGACCCTGCAGAGATCGGAGAAGTGCTAAATGAACATTTCTCATCGGTGTTTACACAGGAAAAGGAGAATATTGTAGAGGACAAAAATGAGGTACGAGATATTAGACTAGAAAGGATTGAGTTTAGTTACGCACAGGTGTTATCAATTCTAGAAGGAGTGAACGTAGACAAGTCCCCAGGCCGGATGAGGTTTATCCGTGGATTCTCTGGGAAGCTAGGGAGGAGATAGCTCAGACTTTGGCTTTGATATTTGAGTCATCATTGTCTATGGGTTTAGTATCCGAGGACTGGAGGATTGCAAATGTTGTGCCCTTGTTCAAGAAGGACAGCAGAGATGACCCCGGTAATTATAGACCAGTGAGCCTTATTTCCATTGTAGGAAAGGTTTTGGAAGGGATTATAAGAGATAACAGTTATAATCATCTAAGAAGCAACAATTTGATTACAGATAGTCAGCATGGTTTCGTCAAGGGCAGGTCGTGTCTCACAAACCTCACTGAGTTTTTTGAGAAGGTGATCAAGCATTTAGATGAGATGAGGGCAGTTGACGTGGTATTAATGGACTTCAGTAAAGTCTTTGATAAGGTTCCCCATGGTAGGCTTATGGAGAAAATGCAGAGACATGGAGTTGAGGGTGATTTAGCAGTTTGGATTAGAAACTAGCTTTCTGAAAGAAGGCAGCGAGTGGTGGTTGATGGAAAATATTCAATCTGGAGCCCAGTTACTTGTAGTGTTCCACAAAGATCTGTTTTGGGACCACTGCTGTTTGTCATTTTTATAAATGACTTAGACGCAGGCATAGGTGGATGGATTAGTAAATTTGCAGACGACACTAAAGTCTGTGGAGTAGTAGACAGTTTGGAAGAGTGTTACGGGTTGCAGGGGGATTTAGATAAACTGCAGAATTGGGCTGAGAGGTGCAAGTGGAGTTCAATGCAGCTAAATGTGAGGTGATGCACTTTGGGAAGAATAACAGGAAGGCAGAGTACTGGGTCAATGGAAAGATTCTTGGTAGTGTGGGTGTGCAGATGGATGTTGGAGTCCATGTACATAGATCCCTGAAAGTTGCCACCCAGATGGATAGTGCTGTTAAGGTGGCATACGGCGTGTTAGGTTTCATTGGTAGAGGGATTGAGTTCTAGAACCGCAATATCATGCTGCAACTATACAAAATGCTGGCGCGGCCACAGTTTTAATACTGTGTACAGTTCTGGTCGCCCCATTACAAAAAGGATGTGGAAGCATTGGAAAAGGTGCAGAGGAGATTTATCAGGATGGTGCCTGGTGTGGAGGGAAGGTCTTATAAGGAAAGGCTGAGAGACTTGGATCTGTTCTCATTGGAAAGAAGGCGGCTCAGGGGGGTGGGGGGGAATTGATAGAGACATACAAGATGATCAGAGGATTCGATATGGTAGACAGTGAAAGTCTTTTTCTTAGGATGATGACGTCAGCTTGTACGAGAGGGCACAATTACAAATTGAGGGGTGATAGATTTAAGACAGATGTCAGAGGCAAATTCTTTACACAGAGAGAGTGTTAAGTGTGTGGAATGCCCTACCAGCTAAGGTAGTCAACTCAGCCACATTAGGGAGTTTTAAACAATCCTTAGATAAGCTCATGGATGATTTTGGGATAGTGTCGGGGGACGAGTTGAGAAAATTCCACAGGTCGGCGCAATATTGAGGGCCGAAGGACCTGTTCTGCACTGTATTGTTCTATGTTCTATGTTCTATAATCTGATTCTTTTTTTCCGAGGTAGAAATGACAAATTCTAGAGGCCATAGATTTCAGGGGACAGGGGGAAATTTAAAGAAAATAAAAACTGAGAGAACAGCAGATGCTGTAAATCAGAAACAAAAACAAAAGTTTCTGGAAATGCTCAACAAGTCTGGAAGCATCTGTAAAGAGAGATCAGAGTTCACGTTTCTGAGGAAGGACCCGAAACATTAACGGATTTTTATTTTCACAGATGCTGCAAGACCTGCTGAGTATTTCCAACAACATGTGAAAGTTTAAAGGGAGTTATGTCAGGCAAGTTTCTTACGCAAAAGGTGGTAGATGACTAGAATGTACTCTTCTGGGAGGTGGTAAAAGCAGAAACAATCACAATGCTTAAGAGGTATTTGGGCAGGCACATAAGCAGGCAGGGGTTGGCAGTGATATGGATCATGTCCAGGCAGGTGGAATTAGTTTGGAATGGCATCATGGTCCTCACAGACATGGTGGGCCGATTATTCCGGTGCTGTCCTGTTCTGTTTTCCAGGGGGTAGAATGTGTGGAGTGAGAGATAATATTTTGAGTGGAATATGTCTCTTCTTTCGAACACACAGTAATTTGATGCATTTTGAGAGAAGCAATATAGAAAGGGAATATATATTTGAGTGGCACAGACACAGAGCAGGACAGCAGGAATGGGGAACAATGTGTACAAATCATTAAAGGAGAGAAAACATAAAGTGTTTTGAGTAAAACAAATGGGATGCTGGGCTTCATTAATGGGGGAATGATAACGGACTCATGGAAAAGATGCTGACCCTTGACAAAGCTCTAGTTAGGTCACAGTCAATCATTGCATTCAATTCTGAACAACAGATTCCTGGTCAGAATGAGGAAGTTAAAATACCATCGAGGGACCAGTTCCATATCTTTTGCTTCTCTTTCAAGACAGCGTGGGGTCTCAAGGGTTAAACAGTCCCCTGCCAAAGGCCTTATTTCATCAGCTGAAGGCCTGTACTCTTAGAATACAGACAGAACACCTCAGAAGGGGGGAGGCTGACAGTATCTCAAAATAGAACCTCTTACAGCCACACGTGTGGATTTCCCCGTAACCCCAGATAGAGGAATTTGCCATTTCCAGACAAGACTGAGAGCCATGTGCACAACCCTGTTAAACTGCCTCCCACTCCCATTATCTTACCTCCCCTCCATATGACCATAGGTAAGTGAATCCCCCATTTACTGAAGGAAGAACCCTTCTGCCTTAATCTCTTCCCATCTACACATAATCATGAACAATATGATAATCAATTTCTGTAATCCATCACACATTATCACAGGACATCGTCATTCATCAAGCTTTGTAAGGTCATAATTACCTACTTTAAACTATATAATGACAATCGCCCATGTGACTGATATGCCTTTATCTAATTCCTATTAAATATACTGTCTCTGTGGATAAGGCAGAGATTCGTGAAGAAGAGTCTCTACAAGTAGATACTCGGCTACTTTAGAGACGCTTTGAAACTTTCGCCGGCTGTCCAATAATAAAGCTACTGCCGTTGTGCAGAAAACTTAAATCGTCTGGATTTGTGGAACAAAATAGGCATCAACAATGAAGGATATGAGTGATCTTCAGAGTGTGGAGTACAGACTTACTGGAGTGGTCACAGATGAAGAAAATGCAGTCACTGGATTGATATGAAGAAATTGCGATTTTCTTTGAAGTGAAGAAGTTGGATATATTTTTGCTAGAACTGTATAAGATAATAACAAACCTAGATTTAGTAGACAAAAATATCTGTATTCGATAGGTGATGGCACAAGAGTTAAGGTCAGATGTAAGGTTTTGAGACAGCGGGAGATGAGCAAGTGTCTCTGCTGACTGTATTGGCTGGAAATATGCAGAACATGTTGCCTATTATGGTGGTGCAAGTAGAGAAGATCAATGATTGATAAAAACAATTAGATCAGTTCTGAGGGAAATAAACTTGCAGATTATGGGTATATATGGGAATGAGAATATTGGATTCTGCTACAGAGAGCCAGCTTGGATTTGATGGGCCTCTTTCTGTGCTATAATGCATTTTATTTGGACTTGCTTAACTTGCTCTGGTCGCCGATTAAGCTGTCATTTAGGTAAATCTGCGCAGTGTTCCTACTCAGACCAACACAGGCTGTCCCTCCACAGCAGGAGATAATGTTTACTGTTTTATACTGGGTTCTTTGGGGGGTGGGGGGGTTGGGGGGTGGGGGGGGCGCAGGCTAACGGTGTGTGTAACAGTCTGCTAGCATTTACCTGAAATGGCAAAACACTAGTGCAGCCACACTAGGGATCGACTCTGGAAATGTGGGGAATGCCAGAAGGGAATTCTTTACCCATCCCACTTGGAAACTGGCCAAACCAGTCAGACTGGGGAGCTGTTCACCAGCTCTGTGTGTGTGTGTGTGGGGAGGGGGGGGGGGGTGCGGGGGGGGGGGCGGTGGATGGGATTCACTCAGGCATCCATCCTGCTGAGACACCAGTCAATTTACTGATCGCCACAGTTCAAGGATTTTTTCTCTTTTTCACGCCAAGTAATGAACAATGGTTTTGGCAGCTCACAAAATTGTGCACATAGAGATCTTAGCTTTGGAAATGTTCACAACATTGTTGAACATGCACAGATTCACACTGGGTACAGATTTTTATTTTCTTTTATTCATTCGCAGGATGAGGGTGTCGCTGGCCCGGTAGCATTTACTGCCAATCCCTAATTGCCTAGGGGGCAGGTAAGAGTCAACCACATTGCTGTGGGTCTGAAGTCACAATGTTGGCCAGACCAGCTAAGGATGGCAGCTTCCTACCTGAAAGGGCATGAACCAGATGGGTTTTTCTGACAATCGATTAATGGTTATCATTAGACTCTAAATTCACAAGTTTTTTTTATTGAATTCAAATCCCTCCATCTGCTGCAGCAGGCTTTGAACCTAGGTCTTCAGAACACTATCTGGGGTTTTATATTAACCTTCTCGCGACAATAACACTCGGCCAATACTTCCCCACATCGCTGTCCATCTGCACAGAGTGAACAGTGATTTTCTGGTTCATCAGGACTGGGTAATCACACATACGTTTGCTCAATGATTGTAGGAGTTGGATGTTGATTGGCAATTGACATCCATCTCCGAACCATGTATTCTTGGGTTTGTTTCTGATGATGATTGGAAGCACCGTCAGTCTTGTTATCTTTTGGGGATAAAACCAGTTTCAATTAGCTTTCTGTTAAATGCATGGCAATCAATTCTATCTCACAACTCTCAGGCAGATTAGTTTTTGTAGAAGGACTCCCCATCTCCCCAACCTCCTCCATCCTCACCTCCAATAGTACAATAATCTCACAGAGTCGCTTTATGATTATGAATGAGACAATCTAATCGGCTGCTTCTTTCCCTACTCCTATGTCAAGTTGGATTTTAAACTCCCCTTACTGCAGTTGTGATCCTGCATCATTGTACAGTGTTGCTCGTATTTCATGTCTTGGCCTATCAGTTTTCATGATACTGCATGTAGTATATGGGGCCAACAGTGTAAGAGTTTAGCTCTTTGTTTCCAACAACAGCAGTAGAACTGTACTCCAACAAAACTTATAGAATCACGGCCAAGAATATTCCCCAACTTACCTCTTACCATCAAACTAGAGTATCAATCCTCATTCAACTGAGAGAATTCAGGAGGGCATGTCAGTCACAGCAGCATGAATACCTAAAAATGAGGTGTTAACCTGATGAAGTTCCCAAAGAGGACTACTTGTGTGCCAAACAGCATAAGCAGCAAGTGATAGACAGAGTGAACAATCCGGGAAACAACAGAACAGACCTAAGATCTGCAGTCCAACCAAATCCAGTTGTGAATGAAATCAGAGCACAGCTGGAGTTCTGAGGACAGTTCTCTTCAAGATATTAACCAACAAGAATGTCAGACTGGATTAATTATCATAAAACTCAAGTCCTTTTGATATTCATATATTTACAATCAGTGTTCAATTCACCAAATGTAGCTGAAGGTAAAGATAATCTTCAAGTGATTGTAACAGTGGAGACATCTGAATACTTGATCAGCAAATTAAAGCCTGTTGTGTTTAGATAGTAATAATTTTAAAGAGATTTAAAAAAGTAAGGTGACTTGAGTACAATGGAAGAAGTTGATTGGTGGGTAGCTGATAATGTTGTTTTAATCTGAAGTTAATTTAGCATTAGTGAACAAATAAACACATGGTAGGGAATCCAAGCCCCATGGAGTGCACATCCAGTTCCATGTGGGAAAACCAGGACACTTCCTGTGTGAGCGACAACCACAACAACACGGAGGTGACGTGGGAAATGTCAGGAACACTCGTTTGACCACGGTTAAAGTACTGCACACACTTCTGATCCCCACATTCCAGGGTTGATGTGATCACACCAGAGAGGATACACAGGAGACTGATCAGAATGTTTCCATGATTGGAGAATGTCTGCTCTGGGGAAAGGTTAGATAGATTGGGGATTATTACCGACGAGGATGAGCTGAGATTTAATTGAAGTGATTAAATGCTGAGGAATCCAGATCGAGTGGATAGGAAGGAGCAATTCATTAACTGGGAGGTCAGAAACTGGAGGTTTTAGATTGAAACTAATTCTCAGAAAGAGGGGGAGGGAAGAATTCATTTCACTCGGAGATGGTGGGGAGCAGGAACTCATTGATGGGGTGGCAGAGGCAGTAACCAGCATCACATTAGAATAAAAGGACATGGATGTAACTGAAATGCTGGAGCACACGGGGCTGCGGACTAATGTCTGCAGAATGGGATCATTGTGATGTATTTGACATTTATCCAGGATATTAAAGTCAAGTCCAATTTGAGAATTTATGAAGATCATCCGACCTGAATTCCAAATGTCAGAATAACTTTATCAGAAAGTTACAGCACAGATTGAGGCCAAGTGGCCCAGCCTGCATGTGTTGGCTGTAATAGAATGACCCAGGCTTTTTAGCGTTCTGTACTCACCAACGAGAGCAACAATTTCAGTCTGTGAACTCTGCCCTCTATGTTGTTATAATCTGTTTTTATAATGAATATCTTTCACCGCTGCACACCTTGTTTCCTGGTTTCTTTCCCAGCCCTAACTCATTCCCTGTGGCCTTGAGGGACTACCATTTCTGCTGTTTAATCTCTCCTGCCTTCCCCCGTGTGACAGACTGTCTTTTTGTCCTTTTCTCACCCCCACCTTGCTCACAACTTGTTACATTTCTGATTCCCAGACCTCTCTGACTTCACTGCGCCCCCTGGGTCAGTGGCACGAGTTTTGAATTCTCTTCCTCATAAGATAATCGGAAATCTTTCTGGCTGCAGTTTCCCCTAGATTTTATTTTGAAAAGAAAAGAGGATGTGCGTCAGAGTAAAATATTTTGAGTCCTCATCCACAATTCTGAGCAGTTAGACATAATTTGAGACCCTCCCACGGATGTGCAGGTTTGATGGTTTGTCCGTGCTAACATGGCCTGTAGTGTGTAGATAAGGTGGGTTGGGTTAGCCATGATAAATGTGGGGTTATGGGGGTAGGGTGGGACAGCAGGTAATTGCAGACTCGATGGACCGAATAGCCTGCTTGTGCGCCTAAGGGATGCTGTGATTCTAACTAATTGTGATTGTTGTCACATTTTCCTCATGCCAGTTTCATTCAGCTCAGGTACACATGCTGCGTTTTGTGTTTCTCTGTGTTCTCACTCAATCCTTTCCTTCAGTTTTACATCAATTTCACACTGTTTGTGAGGGTGGAAATGAATTTGTAAATATAAATACTCCAACCGATACCCCTCACAAGTCCGGAACTGTTTCTGCTACTAGCATCACTCACAACAGGAAAATAAAGTTTCAGTCACAAATCTGACAGAAACGCAGATATTATAACCACAAGGAAAGGCTTAACAGCTTAAAACTATTTTCTTAAGAAAAGAGGAGGCTGAGAGACAACCTGGTGCAAGTAGAAAGCTTTGTGTCCATATTTTCAGAGATTTGAGGTTGAAATCATTGGGTTGGAAGCATGTTTCATTGCCTCAGGTTATCAAAGGTCCTATCGAAATGTGCATCTCTCTTTCTGCCTATCTGTCTGAGTTAACAATCAGATGGATAGGTCATTGTCTGAGTGTTTTCCCGAATCCCTGATTGAATCTGCCTCCCCCCACAATCTCAGGTGCCTCACCACTCACTGGATCACGGAGAAACTTTGCTGTTATCATGAGAGCTTTCTTTGCTGTCACCTCTCTTAGTGTTTCTGCCTAATCCCCACTTCCCTTCATTAAATCTCAGCTGCCTACAGTCCACCCACATGGACATGTTGAAGAGCATGACAGGAGAATGGATTGAAACTGACAGTTCAATAGCCAGAATGAAAGAGGAAGGAGGAAATAAACAGGTTTTGTGGATCCCGGGGATACAGACTCCAGGATTAGTCCTTGTGGGCATTCCCGCAGTAACACGAGACAGCATTCCATGATGAGAGTTAAACCCGGGTGGCAGGAGAGGGAGCCACTGAACATTAGCAGGTTTAGTTCAAACACAGGAGGTTTGTTCAGTCAGTAACAGTGTGTTCGACATGGAGGTGAAGTGAGCGGTGAGAGGAAATGTTACCACAAGCTGCAGATGGACAAATTTCATTGGAACAGGGGGAGGCCATTCAGCCGCTCAATCCTGCTCTGCCATTCAGGATGGTCATGGCTGATTTGTGGCCTAACTTGCAATTTTCAAAACCCTCCAAACTCATCAATAAACTCCTCTGCAACAGACAAGATGAATATTAAAAAAACTGATCAGCTGCAAATGCTGGGATATCAGGAACAAAAGCAGACATTGCTGGAAAAATTCAGCAGATCTGGCAGCATCTGTGGAGACTGCACCTTTGGGACCAGTGACGGGTCAGGTGACCAGCTGCAGCTGACCATTCTGCCTTTTCTGTAACACTCTCTGGAACAGGTTCTGGTGCGAGGGGAATGAGACTGTCAATAACAACTGAGAAAACAGGAGGACGTGCTCAATCAGAGTAAAACACATTCACTTTTAATTCAACTTTTTATTCATTAATATTTCTGAAATAGGATAATAGACCAGAAATCTTCATGTCACTGGGCCTGGGAAATTGTGCTAATTCTGACCTGGTCCAGCCTACATGTGAATCCAGACACTGAATAATGTTGTTGACTCTCAACCATCTCCTGGGCAGTTAGAATGGATTGCAAGTGATGCCTCAGCAAGTGATGCCGTGATCCCATGAACAAACTGAACAAATCCAATCGCTGTGGTTACTTGTGAGCTTGCCGATGTTTCATCAAGCTGGACATCTGAGTGCGTGGCTTCCCACATTCAGAGCAGGTGAATGGCCTCTCCCCAGTGTGTATTCACTGGAGTACAGCGAGGCTGGATGGTGTACTGAACGCAGTACCTGCCGAAGCACAAACCACCCATTCCCCTAAATTTACCCCTTTACGTAACACTACGGACAATTCAGCATGGCCAATTCACCTGGCCTGAACGTGCAAACTCCACACAGTCAGTCGCCTGAGTCAGGAATTGAACCCGGGTCTCTGGCGCTGTGAGGCAGCAGTGCTAACCACTGTGCCACCGTGCTGCCCACATATTCACCATCCCAGGGGATACTGGGTAAATAGACCTCAAAGAGGGATCTAGTGAGAGTAGATTGGGAGAAACTCTTCACATGCATGGAAGAATCAATAATGAGGAGGCACCGATGTAAAGGGATTGACAAAGGAAGCACATGTGACATGAGACTTTCATGCAGAGAAAGTTTATGGAATGCACTGCCAAAGAGCGAGGTGGAGCCAGGTACAATGAAGAGAATAGAATTGAACAGCTATTGGAAGGGGATGAATGGGCATGTTTATGGGGTAAAGGTAAAGAATGGCATTTGGTGAGGTGATCCTTTGGAGAGCTGATGAGTCAATCAGCCTCCTTTTGTCCTTCTGTGAACATTTCATTCTGGGCCCTCGAAGGAATTATCAGAGCAGGGACTGTGAAGAGGTCAGATTGAATGAGAGTCTCGGTGAACAAATGTGAGACACCTATACAGAGAGGTTTTGGAATGGAATAAATCAAATGTTATAAATTTGCACGGCCACCAACATTACAACAGTTACAAGTGGGAGTGATCAACAGAGTTGAATTAGAGCAGCACATAAATCTTAAACATTTATGCAGCTAAAGGGGATGCTGGGTAAAGATACCAGAGTTAGTGCTGATTTCATTACAGACACACCAGCCAGGGCACACGTCCTTGCAGTGTCTACCATATTGATCTCTTTAAGATGTGTGTTCATTTGAAGTGTTTCATGTTTAGATAGTCCAGAGAAGACAGCTTAATGCTCCTCAATCTCTTCTGCCAGGGCAATGCTGCTGTTAGAATTCAATTCACTAGCATGTTACTGGCTGGAACTGGCAATTGAGACTGAAAGGTTAATGTATAAAATATCTTCGATTGTATTGCCAGATTGCCAGATACATGAGGGGTTTTGAGCAATAACTTAAATGATGGGCATTGAGTGTCAGAGCGCTTACTGTTGTGGGGGCATCCCGTTCAGATACAAATCTGAATTGTTAGGATTGACTTGCACTGGCTCCAGAGAAGTGGTCAGAGCATGATAACGGTCATCGAAGATGGTAACAAATTTCCCATGGGTTACAAATCGGAAATGACAGAGTAAGTACGAGTTCTGTTGGTAAAGTGTATAAAGTTATTCAAAATGGCCCCAACTTACTTTCAGATACAACTGAGAGAAAGGCACATTAAGTAGGTCATTGCATTAGTCCAAATTTAGAAATTCAGGGGAACTGAACGAAGAGCTGGTGTTGGGAGTTGTAGTAATGATACCTTGTTTCACACACAGAGAGAGTTCCCAGATGGGAAACTCAGCTTTAACATCACATCAACTGCAGAGTCGTCCAATTCCGCAGGTCCTGATCCTTATCGGTAATATGGAAGGGGAAAGCAGCATTCCCAGGCCAGAAAAATCATTCCTATGTTATGCATGTGGTCGAATATTTAACTGGTCATGTGATCTGGGAAGACACCAATGTGTTTGGACCAGGGTGAGTCTGTGTAAATATAAGGACTGTAGGAAAGGAATCACTTACACCTCCCAGCGCGACACTGACTGACACAGTCACACTGGGGAGAGGCCGTTCACCTGCCTCATGTATGGGAAGGGAAATACTCGATCTTACAACCTGCTGAGGCACCAGAAATGGCACAGCGGATTTAGACCCTGAACCTGCTCCATGTGTCAGAAAGGATTCATTCAAATCTCTCACCTGCGGAGACATCAGTGCATTCCCATCGGGGAGAGGCCATTCACCTGCGCAGTTTGTGGGAAAGGATTCACTCAGAGACCTGCTGAAACACCAGGGAGATCACTCTGGGGAAAGGCCATTCACTTGCTCTCAGTGTGGGGGGGAGAATCACACAAATGCACCACCTGCAAAGTCCCACTGAGTCCACACAGGGGGAGAGGCCATTCAGATACTCAGTGTAGGAGAAGGGATTCAGTTATTCATCCCACCCCGAGACCCCAGCGTGTTCACACTGGGTAGGAGCTGTTCACCCCTCTGTGTGACAAGGGATTTGCTGCGTCTTCAACACGATTGAGAGACCAGTGAGTGCTCACAGGTACGTGGTCATCCATCTGCTCCATGTGGACTGCAGGACTCTGATTCTAATGTTACTGTTCATCAGAGTCAGGACCTTGTACATGATGACACTTTTGGAGTATTGATGTTGTTGTTAACCACATTAACTGGGCTGGAGTTGACTCAACTTACATTGCCCCTTTCTGAACCTCAGGATGTCTCTCTGGACAGTAAGTCTCCACAAAGAGCAATGTGACAATAAGCAGGGATCATCTGCTTTGATTTAAATTGTGATTGTAGCACAGCTGCTTCACAGCATCAGGTACAAGGTTGGAGTCCAGTCTTGGTCAATAGCCTGTGTGGAGTTCCCACATTCTCCCCATGATAGTGTGGGTCCCCTCCAGGTGCTCTGGTTTCCTCCCACAGCCCAAAGATGGGAAGGCTAACTTGTCCACAGTGTCCAGGAATGTTCAGACTAGGTGGATCAGCCATGGGAAATGCAGTGTTACAGAGATGGAGTGCTCTGGGCGTGATGTTCTTCGGATTGTCGGTGGGGTTTGATGGGCCAATGCTCTCCTCCCACACTGTAGGGATTCTATTCTATGATTGAGGATAAAGGCGACATAGTCGGTTGTCCTTGGAGAAGGAACATGTGGTGTGTATCAATGCTTTCGATGCCTTCAGATAGAGGTGGGCACCGCAGGAGATATAGTGCTTTATCTCCACCGCTGTCCCCTCCCCACAACTCTACTTTGATTTAGTCCCTTCTCACTCGGTCACTTGCAATGGTTTGCTTGTCCCGTAATGGGCTTTGTTTGGAAATATTCAATTGGTTACACAAATGGTTTACTGCTGGTGATTATATGTCTCGATTAGAGTGGTGCTCGAAAAGCACAGCAGGTCAGGCAGGATCCGAGGAGCCGGAAAATCAACGTTTTGGCAAAAGCCCTTTTCCAGCACCACTCTAATCTAGGCTCTGGTTTCAAGCATCTGCAGTTCTCACTTTTACACTGCTGGTGATAATATGTTAACCATAAGCAAAATAGCATAATGATGATTTTGATGGTGGGAAGGTTGCTATGATCACATTTCTGGGTCGGAGAAATCGGGGAAAAGAACGCTTCACAGCTCATAGAACGAGAAATGAAAAGCAGTTAAATCAAACCAAAGGTTCAGACAGGGAGGGGATATTTCTCTGGAGTTTGAGTAGCTGGAAAGTGATGGTGTCCGGGAAGACAGGATTTTGTTTTACAGAGGTTGAAAGCATTAAAACTGTTATATTCAGACAGTTTAATTTATTTTCTTTAATTTTATTTGCTGTGCAAAAAACTTTTACAACATTTTAAAGCCAAAATTTACAAACCTTGTGTTAAAGATAAATGTCAAATAAAATCCATCAAACCATCCCTCACTGAAAACTGTTGTGGAAGTGCAATCTCCTGGAGAATCCCTGTCCTTTTCTTCCTACCCGGGCACCATGACTGTATACATACCTGGGAGATAGCAGCAGGAGGAGACCATTCAGCCTTTCAATCCTGCTCCACCATTCAATGGGCAACAGCTGACCATCCAGCTCAGACTCCTGTTCCTGCTGTGTTCCAATCCCCTTTCATGGCTTTACCTCGAAGAACAATATCGAAGGCCTCCTTTGGTTTCACTGCCTTTAGTTCCAGTGACGTTGCGGTGTTACTGTGTGGGTGTACGCAGGGGTAATGTGATGGTGCTCTCTCTTGGGAATGCACTCAGCGTCGCTCATCATCCTGCAGTAACATCAATTGGATTTCAGCAACTCGAGATAGAAACCATTTCCAGGATTTGGGCATCACTGGCTCAGCCAGCATTAATTCCCCATCTCTAGTTACCCTTGAGAACATGGTAGTAAGCTGCTGTCTTGAACCATTCGCAGTCCATTTGGCGCAGATAGACCGACAATGTGGGAGATTGTTGCAGGATTTTGGCCGAGTGATTCTCAATCTTTGGTTCTTCAAATGCTAGTTAACTTAATCACCATCTGCACATGATGTTGAGATTTCAGTCTGCAAATCTTCACCATCTAGCACCCTGTATAAAGGAATATATACAGATTAGAAATTCAGAACAGACAGTTCTAGTTTCTCTGAAATATCTTTTTCCCCTTTCTTCTCCAAAAGCTGTAACCCTCCAGCCCACTTACTCTCTCCCACTATTCTGACTCTGCTACCCCCTAATGTACACTCTCCACATTCTCATGGAGTTGCTGATAAACAGATCCATGCCACCACTTCCTGTCCCTGGTGAGATGCTGCACCCTTTCTGGGTTCACTTCCTTTCCTTTCAGTTGCTGCAAGTCAATAATGTAACAGCAGACTGAAACAAAATGAAACAGAAAGGGGGGTGGCAGATCCTGGACAGAAGAGGAACCTTCAGTCTGGGAGAATGGGTCAGATCTTTCTTTGTTTCCCATTAGTTGATTCTCACCATTACAATGAATTGGGGATGGAGAGTGGTCTTACATGGGTGTGGTGATACTTTGACTCCCAACTGATCAATACTATAAGCAGATGCATTCCTCCTCCAGCCAATCACAGTGTGAAATACTTTCTGCAAAGTATACTTACCCAAAGCACATGCGCCAAAACCCGCCCACATTCTGTACATGTACAATGCTGGATTTCCCCGCACATGTGTGGTCCCTGCTTCAGGGATTGTGGGAGTTGTAGTTCCCATGAACCCACTGGAGCCCTGTCTCTGGAAAGTGAAAGAAAAGTGTGAACTTGAGGGTGTTGTGTGCAGGATCCCCATTCAGAACATATGGACTGTCACTGGGTTTTACTGAGACACCTGCTTCCACAACCTGATTTTCTGATATAAGGAATAGAGATTCAGCTAACTGGGACGTGGGGTGGTTAATAGGAGGAGCAGATTTTAAGCAGAGGTGGCTCAATGGTTAGCATTGCTGACACACAGCGACAGGGACCTGGATTTGATTCCAGTCTTAGGCGACTGTATGGAGTTTACATGTTTTCCCTGTGTCTGTGCGGGTTTCCTCTGGGTGCTCCAGTTTCATCCCACAGTCCAAAGACGTCCAAAGGTTAAGTGGATTGGCTATGCTAAATTCCCACAGTGTCCATGCATGTGCAGGTTAAGCCATTAACCATGGGAAATACAGGGAATGGGTGAGTCTGAATGGGATGCTCATTATAGGGTTGGTGTGGACTCTGCACTATAGGGACTCTATTCTATTCTCATGAAGAAGAATGTACCTATCTCAATGTGCTGTGAATCTGTGGAATTCCCTACTCAAAATGCGGTGGATGCCAGGACAATGAGCAAATTTACTGAAGAGATACAGATGTTGAATTTGCAATGAGTTGAAGGGTGAGAGAGAGCAGGCGGGAAAATCCAGCTGAGATCAAGGTGAGCTCAATCATCATGGTATTAAATGGTGGAGCTGGTTCGAAGGGCTGTATTGCCTCTCCTGTGCCCAGTGCTTATCTTCTTATGGTAATAACTGGAAAGCTGAATCCAAAACTCACCACCTTCACCAAAGGAGATTTTCGGAAAATGCAGGATAGTCAGGTGTTCCAAACTTAGTGCGGAAGCATGTAGGAGATAATGATTTTGCAATTTTAAACTGAGGGGAGTTAAAAATCACACAACAACAGATTATAGTCCAACAGGATTAATTGGATCATGATGAAGGAGCAACGATCCCAAATCAAGTGTGCTTCCAATTAAAACTGAGGGACTATAACCTGGTGTTGAGATTTTTAACTTTGCACACCCCATTCCAACATTGGTATCTCCAAATCATGTAAACTGAGGGGCGACAGTGATTTATGGTTTTAGACAGTGATTTATGGTTTTAGACAGTGTAGGACATTCACACCGTCCAGAATACTCTGTTGTGAATATCTATCCTGTACTTTATTACAAAGCCAAGGTCTCTGACAATGAATAACAAAACACCCTGGTAACATCGCCTCACCTCGTAATCTGATAAAATACTTGTGATAAGTATGGTTGAATTTAGAATACAGTTTGAAAGCGGGAAGATTAAATCTAATCCTAAGGTCCTGTGCTTAAACAAAGGAGACTACAATAGGATGAGGCAGGAGTTGGCTAATGTAGACTGCAAGCAAAGACTTTAGGGTGGGAGAGTTGACAGGCAGTGGAGGAATATCAAATAATTTTTTCAAACTGCTCAGCAAAGGTATATATCAGTGAAAAGGAAGGACTGTAGGAAAAGGAGTAATCTGCCATGGGTGGCAAAAGAAATAAGGGAGTCTATCAAATTGAAATTGAAAGCATGCAAATTGGCAAAGACCATGGAGAAACTAGGAGATTAGAAAAAGTTTAAAGATCAACAGAAAGCTAGATGGGATTGGGGGAGAAAAGTGATGAGCAGCTATCCCCAGGGCCGGAATAGCAGTTTACATGGCTAGAGGGGAACCTATTGTGTGGGGAACATATGGCCTCTGGAATTGTTGAAGCACTTAACCGTTACCATAGAGATAATCCTGATCAAGTTAAAACTCACAGCACACTCCAAAAGCTTGTACTTCCAAATAAACCTGTTCGACTATAACCTGGTGGTGTGGTTTTTAACTTTGTCCATCCCGCTACAACACCGGCTCTTTCACATCAGAATCCTGACAGACAGCCCCACTGAAACTGAAGTGCCTGTCAGATACCTGACTGAGCCACATGGCCGTGGGGGAGTGGTATGTGGTTTAACCACAAAGTGCTGGGCTGAACTCAACTTTTTAACTGCTATTGCCATGGAGATAATCCTGAGAGACAGCGTCCATTCAAAACCACAAACCACAAAGGTATGAGAATGGGAGCGGCACATCGGACAGGCGGGGAGTTACCTGATGCTGCCTGGAGGTGTTCTGCATGTACACTATCCAGGTAACTGCCATGTCTCATCAATAAAGACTCAAAGAAGACCTCTCAGAGTTCTGTGCCCAGTTATTGCTATCCAGCAGGGTTCAGGAAGTCTTCACAGCAGTCAGTCTTCACAGTGAAGAACACGAAGAAGATGCCAGTAATTGATAAGGAAACTGAGGAAGGTGAGGAACAAGAAACAACCATCATCATGAAAGTGTTAGAGCTGGGCAAGTTAATGGAGTTAAAGGTGGACAAGTCTCGTCGCTCGGATGGAATACATCCCAGGGTGCTACCAGAGATAGCGTGAGAAATAGTAAATATACTTGGAGTCAGAGTCCTACAGCAGAGACAGGCCCTTTGGCCCAAACTGGCCCATGCCGACCAGAATGTCCATCCACGCTAACCCCATTTCCCTGCACTTGACCCATCTGCTTCTGACCCTTTCCTATCCATGTATTTGTCCAAATATCTTTTACATGTTGTTAATGTACCCACCTCAACCACTTCCACTGGCACCTCATTCCATATACATACCACCCTCTGTGTAGAACTGTTGACCCTCAGGCTCCCTTTCATAATTTCTCCTCGAACCGTAAACTGATACCCTCCACTCCTTGATTTCCTGGGCAAAAGACTGAATGCATTCACCTTACCCAGGCCTCTCATGGTCTTATACACTTCCAGAAAACATCCCCCCTCTGTTTCCTCTGCTCTAAACAAAAAAGATCCTCGCTTGTCCAACCTCTCCTTACAACTCAGACCCCTGAGCCCGAGCAAAAATTCTTGTAAATTTCTTCTGCACTTTTTCCAGGTTAATAATTGAAACCTACACTGCACTCATCACATTTCCAGTGTTTCCCCATGGCACTGGAACCGACGTGACAACGCCAATGGATTACAAGCCATGATCAATAATTAACTCCTTTACAACAATCCCGTTTTCATCATTTGTTCCATGGTGCAGGTATCCTTGTGTCTTTCTGGTTGCATGGTTAATTAAAATTTGTCCTCATACAAAACAAATCTGTAGCTTAATTGTTTTTGGGAAATGTGCCATGTTTTTTCAGACTTTTAACAACAAATGAACTCTTTCTCCACAGTCACCACACTAACATGAACTTGGCTGTGTCTCAGTAATTTTTCCAGACACACTGACATTTGAAATATTCGCCTACGGACAGAACACATACCTTTCCCTACACATGAAAAGGCCAATGATATTCAGATCGGCACAGATCAAGTAACTATCAAAACTGAACGTGAAGTTCAATTTGAATTTCCCATCCACAAATCCGCCCTTTCAGAACCCTACAACAGAGAAAACAGGTCACCACCGTTAACACAGGATGGAAATTCATAAGACAGTGATAGTAATAAATTGTAGGTTCTTTGTTCCCCCAAAGCTTTAAATCTCAGTCTCACAATTGCTCTCTTCTGTGAACTCCAAACCAATCTCCTCACCCCTTTTCCTCCACACCCAGTTCTCATACACTCTCTCTTCTCTTTGAAATCAGCTTCCTAGCTCCTACCTGCAGACTAAGAACCAAAAAAAAGTGTCCTCCCACAATCCAAATATGCGCAGGTCAGGTGAATTGGCCATGCTAAATTGCCCATAGCGTTAGGTGCATTAGTCAGAGGGAAATGGGTCTGGGTGGGTTACTCTTCCGACGGTCAGTGTGGACTGGTTGGGCCGAAGGGCCTGTTTCCACACTGTAGGAAATCTAATCTAATCAAATCAATGCGTCTGACTCGGAGCCTCCTGGATGTTGGTGAATCCTTACCCCACCTCCCAGGTTTCCGTCCTGGTCAGAACCAAACTGATTTTTTTTCCCCAATCTGGAATCTCTTATTTATTTCCCCCACACGGACCCTCTGATAAGAACCATCCTGCACACACTGGCCAAGTCATATCTGATTGAACTAAGATGAACCAAATTAGAATTTAATTGCAGGCCCATCCTTGTTCCTTTCCATGACATTCCTGAATCTTCACACGAGTTCTGATAACTTTCTGCAAAATGCTCCCCCCACTGATAGCCGACCACTTGTCACGATATCAGGGCAGGGGCCATTTCCCTGGGTCCTATTCCCAGAGGGAGGAAACTGCCAATGACAGATTAATCCCATACACGCACAGCCTCCCTCCTGGCCCTGACCAGCCCTGCACATACACTAATTACCCAGCACTGCGCCCGTGCACTGGTCTCCCCTCCTACAGCACATGCTCCAGATCACACACGAATCTGGGTGATTGACAGCAGCTGCTGCCCAATAGGGTGGAGGGGTCAGGGCTGGATATTGTAAGCAATGAATGAATGTGGAGGACCCTGGGGGATGGACAGGTCAGTGAGGGACAGGATCAGTGCAGCAGTAGGAGGGGACCCTGGACAAAGTTAGCAATGGGAGAATCTGACAGGAGAGAAAATACAGGAAGGTTCTGTTGAGGCTCAGGCAGGGACAGCTGGGAGACAGTATGGCCTGGTGGCTTGGGCTCGTTTTCCAATCAGCCTTTTCAAAGATGCTGTTACTCAACTCTGAGCCCGATCCTCCTGGTTCAGAGGTAAGGACACTATCACCATTTACTGGTGGGCCAGTGGAAAGAAGGGAAGATTTTCTCAATCTCTCTCACATGGAAACTCCATGAGCTCCTCCCACTTACTGTCTATGGTGGGGATGGAGACAGAGCAGATGGGAGCGGGGTTCGGGATATAGGGACTGCCTTTCAAATGGAACTTACCTGTGTGGGTGATATTAACAAGACTCAATACACAGTCACCAACACAAACCTGGTGTACGTGAACTTTATCCAGAATATTATCACTCATAACTGGGTGACACAGATCCCAATGTACAGAGTTAAGTCCTGGATATTAATAACGGCTTTGTGTATGAGAAATCACGTCTCATGAACTTGAGTCAATTTTTTGAAGTGACAAAGAGGATTCATGAGGGCAAAGCAGTGGAAATGATCTACATGGACTTCAGTAAGACGTTCAACATGGGAGACTGGTTATCAAGGTTGATCTCATGGAATACAGAGAGAACTAGCCATTTGGATATAAAACTGGCTCAAAGGTAGAAGACAGATGGTGGTGGTGGAAGGTTGCTTTTCAGATTGGAGACCTGTGACCAGTGGGGTGTCACAAAGGATCGGTGCTGGATCCACTAATTTTCATAATTTATATCAATGATTTGGATGTGAATATAGGAAGTATTGTTAGTAAGATGACACCAAAATTGGAGGTGTAGTGGACAGTGAAGAGGATTACCTCAGATTACAACGGGATCTTGATCAGAGGGTCGAATGTGCTGAGGACTGGCAGATGGAGTTTAATTTAGATAAATGTGAGGTGCTGCATTTTGGGAAAGCAAATATTAGCAGGATGTATACACTTAATGGTAAGGTCCTCGGGAGTGCTGCTGAACAATGAGACCTTGGAGTGTAGGTTCATAGCTCCTTGAAAGCAGAATCGCAGGTAGATAGGATAGTGAAGAAGGTGTTTAGTATGCTTTCCTTTATTGGTCAGAGCACTGAGTATAGGAGTTGGGAGGTCATATTGTGGCTGTGCAGGGACATTGGTTAGGTCACGCTTGGAATATTGCGTGCAATTCTGGTCTCCTTCCTATCAAAACAATATTGTGAAAGTTTGAAGTGGCCAGAAAAGAATTACAAGCATGTTGCTAGGGTTGGAGGATTTGAGCAAGAGGGAGAGGCTGAATACACTGTTTTCCCTGGAGCGTCAGAGGCTGATGGATGACCTTATAGAGGTTTATAAAATCAGTAGGGGCATAGATAGGGTAAATACACAGGTCTTTTCCCTGTGGTGGGGAGGAGGCATGATGGGGGATGGGAGACAGACGTGGGAGACCGAGAGCAGAGGGTGACGTTATTTTGTAGATCTACAACACAACCCTGTTCCTGTTTTCTCCCTATCCCCTTCAATCCTTCTGAAGGGATCAGAACAAGTGCACAGGCCCTGGAAAGAAGAGCTTCAGGGTGATCAGGTGCTGAAGGTTGCATTTGGGACACTGACGTTTATTGGTCTGTGCACTTATCAATAAATGGACCTGGGTTCAATTCCACTGTCCTGGATTCATGTCTGTGGCCACAGACACGCCTGTCTCTGACCCTGACTAGTGGATCCCCTGTCACTACAGCTCTGCCATTCTCCTTCCTCCAGTTCTGTGCAGCGGAGCTATCTGTGGGGTCATGAACCTGGCTGTTGCTGATTTCCCATGAGAGTCCACTCCACCTGTTCCCCCCGTTATAGAATCCCAAGCGGGGCACAATATCTGTTTGAGAAGGGGAATGATCACTGGGGTGTCCTGCACTTTCTTCCTGAGCCTTTTACTTGATCTGATGGTCACCCATTCCCTTTCTGCCTGTGTAACCCTCACCTGCAGTGTGACTAACTCACTAAACGTGCTGTCCATAACATTCTTAGTATCGCAGATTCTCAACAGTGAGTCCATTCTCAGCTCAAGGCCTGAAAAGCAGTTTCCCAGTAGCTGCAAATGGACACACTTCCTGCACACACAGCCATCAGGGAGACTGGAAGCGTCCCTTATTTCCCAAATTGTACAACAGGCTCATACCACAGGTCTGAGGGCTCCTGTCACAATGTCTCTCTAGTTTCAGCTAGTTACTCTCATGAAGAAAATTTAAATGAGCTAGCAACCTTTCTTCATTTCAAACATTTCCATTATAATCTAAAGGCCCGATCTTTACTTAAGCTGACATTTTATACTTTTAAAAACTTAAAATAAAACTCAGCAGGTTTCACTTACAAACTGGCTGTTCCCATTGGGACCATGTGAATTTCTGAATGGCCTGAAATAAAACTGAAGCTGAGGTTCACCTTCTCCCTTGTCTCCCCTCCCTCTGTTTACATCCAACTCCAAAAACTCTCATTGAGCTAAGCAGCCGTCACAGTGCAGCCCTGTCATTTCCATTGTCTGCTCACACCTACACTGCCCTCAGCCTCCTGTACTGTTCCAATGCATCTCAATGGGAGCTCAGGGACAGCACCTCATCTTTCAATTCAGCCCTTTGTAACCCCTGAGTCAACATGGACTTCAGCAGTTTCTGAATGAACAGACAGTTGTCAGAATCTGGAACATTCCACCTGAAATGGTGCTGGAATTTGAGTCCATAAGGAATTTTAATGAGAAGTTTGCAGGGAATTGAAAATAAGGAGTTTACAGCTTAACATCATGAAGTGGGTGACTGGGACCAAATCTGACAGTTCCTACAAAGAGACGAGGTTTAATTTGGATAAATCTGTGCTTCCTCTCAGGGCAATATCTCCTTCCTTAGCTGCAGAGCACAAACCCCAAGGGTGATCCAATCACTAATTTGAACATCTTTCTAATTTTTACTTAAAATAATAGACACTTTCCCACAGAAAGAACAGACACACCTTTCTCCTTCCACAGTTAAATGTCAATGGTATTCAGATCCTGATGACCTGCTGACGATAGAAAATTGCTTTTGAGATCCCTGTCTCAATTATTCTCAATTAATATTCTATAAAATGAATTCGAAAAACAAATCTCACAGTCAATGCAAGATGAATAGTGAAGGCAAACACTTCTCTTGGTATGTGTTTGGTGTAAATGTGTAAATGCTCCTCTTGAAATCACCCCGCCCCCACCCAGGAAGAGGACATATCCATGTGCCTCGCTGTACCTTGCCCCCAATAAAGATGGTGTCCATAACCCAGGACCCATCATCGCCTGAGGGCCACAACCATTTTCCCATTTGCTGTAAACGTAGGACTAAGAGTTTCTAATTCAGGCCTAACTACCTGTACAGAGTGTAATTAAACCCTCCCAGTCTAAACTGAATCCAACTCCCCTTTCCGGTTTCCTCCTCCTGCACACACCAAGGGTCATTCTAGATCCAGTGACCCTTCCTCAGAACCGATGGCAGCTGGGAAAATTAGAATCCCTACTGTGTGGTAACAGGCCATTCGGCCCAACAAGTCCACACCCACCCTTTGAAGAGTTTCTCAACCAAACTCATTCCCTGACCCTATTATTCTACATTTCTCCTGAATAATGCACCTAACCTATACATCCCTGAGGACGACGGGAAATTTAGCTGGGCCAATTCACCTAACCTACATATCTTTGAACTGCAGGAGATAGGGTTTAAAGGGTAAATAATAGGTGGGGACAGAGCCCAAAGAGAGACAGGAACCTTTGGAAAGACAAAGGAGTGGATAACAATCTGTCTGGGAGGGTGCATAGCTGTTAATGGAGGGGACAGGAACCTGTGTCTGGCAGCATCTCAGTGGAGGTGCTGGAAATGGCAGCTGATGATCTACATTCTGCTGCAAAACAGGCCCTAAGCTTCCAGTTGCCTGTTACTTTAACACACAAGTCTGTTGCCTGGCCAAAATCTGTCTCATGCTTACTGCAGTATTCCAGTGAAGCTTGATGCAAGCTGGCAGAACACTCCAGAAACATACCAAAACGCCTCGTGTTTCAAGGACTGCAATTTCCCCTCCCATGTGGTCAACAATACTCTCCAGTCCATCCCCACCACTTCCCACACGTCTGCCATTGAACCACACCTCTCCAACTGCAACAAGGATAGAACCCCCCAGCCCTCACCTTCCACCCAGATACAATGCATCATCCTCCGCCATTTCCACCATCTACTATCAGATCCCACCAGAGGTATATTTCCCTCTCCATTCCTTTCAGCATTCCACAGAGACCATTCCCTGTGAATTCCAAGTCAGATCCATGCTCCCCAACAACCCAACTCCCAGACCCTTCACTTGCCAATGCAAGAGGTGTAAAACCTGTGCCCACACCTCCTCCCTCACCCCCAAAGGACCCTTCCACATCCAGCAGAGATTTTCCTGCACATCCAAACACCTCACCTATTATGGCCTTTGCTTTCGACGTGGTCTCCTCTCCATTGGGGAGTCAGGACACCAACTTGCGGAATGTTTCAAGGAACATTTCTGCAATGCATGCACCAACCAACCCCACCATCCTGTGGTCGAACACTTCAAATTCCCCACCCACTCCGCCAAGGACATGCAAGTCCTGGATCACCTCCACCACCAAATCCCAGCCACCCGACGCCTGGAGAAAGAAAACCTCATCATCCACATTGGGACCCTTTAACCACAGAATCAAGGTTTCCTCATCTCCCCTCCCTTACCTTATCCCAGATCCAACCCTCCAACTCGACACAACCCTCTTGAACTGTCCCACCTGTCCATCTTCCTTTCCAATTATCCAGTCCACCCTCTCTCCATTACCCTCCACCTACATCTACCTATTGCCTTCCTAGCTCCCTTCCGACCAATCCCACACATCCCTCTTATTTATTTATCAGCCCTCTTACTACTCCCCCTCCCCCTACAATCCCGGCATTCCTGATGAAAATAATATACCCAAAACGTCGATTCTCTTGCTCCTGAGATGCTGCCTGACCTGCTGTGCTTTTCCAGCGCCACACGTTAACGCAAGTTGAAGAACAACACCCCATCTTCTACTTGGGGACCCTGCACCCCTCTAGCCCCAGTATCAAATTCAATAATTTTACGTCCTGAACTCTCCAATTTCCTAGCGCCCTAGCCTCTTAACCCACATACTAGGCCTTGTTATCACATAGCCTACCATTACACATTACCTATGGTAAGCCACGAACAGTCCCCATAAACAGCTATTCACCCTCTCTCTGTCAGATCGTTATGCACTCCTTTGTCCAACTGCTCCCATCACTTTGGACTCGATCACCACCGATCATTTACTCCTTAACCCCTACCTTCTGCATATAAACCAACATTTCTTTTCAGTAACATCAGTTCTGAGGAAGGGTCAGCGGATCCAAAATGTTAACTCTGATTTCTCTTCACAGATGCTGCCAGACCTGCTGAGCTTTTCCAGTACCTTTTGGTTGTTGTGAGAGATTTACAGCATCCGCAGTTCTTTTGGTTCTAATTTACCAGGAATTTCTAATTCAGGTCTAGCAGCCTAAAACCGTGCATTTATAAACCCTCCCAGTCCACAATAGCTCCATTTCTTCCCCAGACATTGCAGTCACTCCCACTCCCTTCACACTCACTAGGTCCCCCCTCACCGTGACACTGCGCCTGCGCAGCTCATGGCCACGTGTTGGCCTGCTGGACCCACCCCAATTCACTCCCATTGGCTGGAGGATGACGCCAATTCTCCTATTGGTCTGGTACAATTGCACCATTTGGCATCTGGATGGGTATGTGAATATGAAGGGTGTAGAGGGATATGTGTCAAATGTTGGCAAATGGGACTAGATTAGGTTGGGATATCTGGTCGGCATGGACCAGTTCGACCAAGGGGTCTAATTCCATGCTGTAGGTCTCTATGACTCTGCCCTGGGATGAGCTTCATCATTCACAGTGAATGGGGCAGTAACACAGAGCACAGGGGTTTGGGGCTATTCAGCCCATTGGGGCTGTACTCCTCCCCTCTGGAGATGGTACCAGTCTATCCCAACTCACCTCCCATTTGTCTGTAGCCCTCCAAATCCTTCCTTAAAAAAATTAAATTCCAAATTTGTTTTGACAATAACTACTGAATCTGCATCCAGCAGTCGGTCAAACTGTTCCAGATGCTCAGAACTTAGTGAGTAAAATAATCTTCACATTTTTAACCTGCATTATTTGCCAGTTACCTGAAGGTAGTTACTAAAAATTGTGACGTTAATAATTTCTCCCTCTGTATCTCTGTAAATTATATATCCTGGAAACAAATCTGCTCCTGGTCGAAATCACTGCCTAAACTTCTCAGCTCCAAGGAGAATTATCTGATCTTCTGCTAACTCTACCTAAAAGAGAAGCCCTTGGATTTCACCCTATCCATGCCCCTCACAATTGTATCCGATGCTCCAGAGAAAACAGCCCCAGCCTATTCACCCTCTACCTACATAGCTTAAACCCTCAACCCTGGCAACATCCTTGCGGATCTTTTCTGAACCCTTTCAAGTTTCACAATATCATTCCGATAGCAGAGAGACCAGAACTGAAAGCAGAATTCCAGAAGTGGCTGAATCAATGTGCTGTGCAGCCGCAAAATGACGTCCCAACTCCACTACTCAATGCACTGACCAGTAAAGACAAGTACACTAAACACCTTCTTCACTACCCTGCCTATAATTCCACTTTCAAGGAACTATGAACCTGCACTCCAAGGTCTCTTTGTTCAGCAACACTCCCCAAGACCTTCCCATTAAGTGTATAATTCCTGCCCTCATTTGCTTTCCAAAATGGAGCACCTCACATTTATCTGAAATAAACTCGATCTGACAATCCTCAGCCCATTTGATTGAAGTCCCATTGTACTCGGAGGTAACCTTCTTTGCTATCCAGTGCACCTCGAATTTTGATGTCGACTGTAAACCCACTAACTATATCTCATATATTCACATAGAAATCATTGATATAAACGATGACAAGCAGTGGACCCAGCAGCGATCCTTACACCATATTGCTCATCACAGGCCTCCAGTCCGAACAGCACTCCCCTCCATCTCCAACCTTGCAGCCAATTTGTATCCAAACAGCTGGTTCTCTCTGTATCCCATGGTGTCTAACTCGCTAACCAGTCTGTCATGTGGAACCTTTTTGAATGTCTTTCTGAAGTCCAAGTTAGTGATTTATGTGCAAAGCCATGCTGACTATCCCTCATCACTTCTTGCCTTTCCAACTACATATAAACCAGTCCTTTAGAATTCCTTCCAACACCTTGTCTGTCACTAACTTCAGGCTCACCAGTGTATTGTTCCCTGGCCTTTCCTCATCACCTTTCTGAAATAATGGCGCCTATCTTGCAGCACCTCACCTGTGGCTATCGGTGATTGAAATATCTCAGAGGGGCCCAGCAATCACTTCCCTAACTTCCCATAAAGATTTGGGATACATCTGATCAGGTCCCACAGATTTACTCAGCTTTATGTGTAAGACATCCAGTACAACCTCCTCTGTAATATGAACAGATGTCAAGTTCTCACTATTTATTTCACCAAAGTCTCTAGCTTCCAAATCCTCTTTCAGTAAAAGCTAACATGAAATCCTCAGATAGTATCTCTCCCACCTTCTGTGGTTCCACAGACAGCCTTGTTGATCTTTGAGGGTCCCTATTCTCTGCCTGGTTACACTTTTGTCCTTAGTGTTTTGTAGAATCTCTTTGGATTGTCCTTAAACCTCTTTCCCCCCCAAAGCTATTTCATGTATCCTTTTTACCTCCTGTTTTCCCTCCTACTGCCCCTATACTCTGAGGGATTCACTTAAACCCAGCTGTCTGTACCTGCCATATCCCTCCTTCAGCTTGCTGACCAGACCCTCAATTTTTCTAGACACACAGCATTCTCTACACCTACCAGCCTTGGCCTTAACAGGTACATACTGTCTATGTACTCTTGTTGTCTCATTTTCATAGGCCTATGGAGGAAATGGCAGATGAGGACATGGAAACTGTCATTCTCAGTAAAGAGGTAGTGTTGGGAAAGATAACAGCCCAAAAGTACATGGGTCTCCTGGCCGTGATGGAATGCATCCCAGGGGACTAAAAGAGATGGTGAAGGGTCTAATGTCCTTCGTTGCTAGAGGGATGGTTATGCTGCAGCTGTACAGGGTGCTGGTGAGGCCACACCTGGAGTACTGTGTACAGGTTTGATCTCCTTACTTCAGCAAAGATCTCCTGACACTGGAGGGGGTGCAGAGGAGGGTCACTAGTTTGAGTCGGGAGTTGAGAGGGAATATGTATGTGGAGAGATTGAGTAAACTGGGACTATACTTGTTGGAATTTAGAAGAATGGGAGGTTGTATTGGAAAAAATAAAATTAAGAAGGGAATAGATAAGATAGAAGCAGGGAGTTTATTTCCATTTGGGGGGGTAGCAGGTCAAACTAGAGAGCATAGCGTCAAAATAAGGGAGTATCTGATTTAGGACAGAGTTGAGGAGGAACTTCTTCAGCTAAAGGGTTATGAATCTGTGGAATTCCCTGCTGAGTGCAGCAGTTGACGTTATCAACTTGAATGTCTTTAAGACAAAATGTAGATTTGTGAACAGGAAAGGAATTAAGGATTATGGTGAGAGAGCAGGAAAGTGGAGCTGAGGCCATGAAAAGATCAGCCCTGATCTGATTGAATGGCAATGCAGGCTTGAGGGGCCAGATGGCCTACTCCTGCTCCTATTCCTTCTGTTCTTATGTTCCCACTTTCCAGCCGTCCCTTTACCTGGGGGGGGGGGGGGTCGCAAAGAAATATTGAAAGTTCTTGCCTTGAACCGTCAAAATTCACCTTTGTCCAATTTAGAACACCAACTTTTAGATCTGGTCTATTATTTTCTGTAACTATTTTAAAACTAGTAGAATTATCGTCAGAGAATCCCAAGTGTGGAAGCAGGCCATTCAGACCATCACATCCACACTGACCCTCTGAGCCTCCTATCTTAACCCTGTAACGCGGCATTTCACATGGCCAATCCACCCAACCTGCACATCCCTGAACAATATGGGTAATTTCACATGGCCAATCCACCCAACCTGCACATCCCTGAACAATATGGGCAATTCAGCCTGGATTATCCACCCAACCTGCACATCTTTGGACTGTGAGAGGAAACCAGAGCACCCGGACGAAATCCACACAGGCAACCTCAATAAGGTGATCATCCTGTTCCTATTTCCCAGTTCCACCCAAGTAATTTCACCGGGCGAACTCCCATGAATATCCTCTCTAAGCACAACAATAATGTTATCCCTAATCAAAAACACCATTCCACCTTCTCTCTTATTCCCCCTTTCTATCCTTCCTCTTACATCTACTCCCTGGAACATTAAGCTCCCTGTCCTTTCCAACCTAAGCCACGTTTCTGTAATACCCACTATATCCCAGTCCCATGTTCAAAACCATATCTTAAGCTCATCTGCTTTTCCCTATCAAACCTCTTGCATTGAAATAAATGCAGTGCAATGCTATCAAAAGGACAGACTGATGGGCAGAGGGGTAAAATGGCCCTGTTGGTGAGGGATAACGTTCAGTCCCTTGCGAAGGGGGAGACACAGAGTCAGATTGGAGGGTGGCTAATGATTAGATTAGATTACAGTGTGGAAACAGGCCCTGCGGCCCAACAAGTCCACACCGACCCGCCGAAGCGCACCCACCCAGACCTAACACTACGAGCAATTTAGCATGGCCAATTCACCTGACCTGCACATTTTTTGGGACTGTGGGAGGAAACCGGAGCAAACCCACGCAGATACGGGGAGAATGTGCAAACTCCACACAATCAGTTGCCTGAGGCGGGATTTGAACCCGGGTCTCTGGCGCTGTGAGGCAGCAGTGCTAACCACTGTGCCACCGTGCCGCCCTAATGTTGTCCCACTTTTCAAGAAAGGTGGGAGAGAGAAAACAAGGAATTATAGACCGATTAGCCTGATGTCAGTGGTGAGAAAGATGCTGGAGTCAATTATAAAAGATGAAGTTACAGCTCATTTGGATAGCAGTAATAGGATTCGTCAGAGTCAGCATGGATTTACAAAGGGGAATATACTGACTTGGATTGAAAATTGGCTGGCTGACAGGAAGCAAACAGTAGTGATAAACGCTTCCTTTCGGAATGGCAGGCAGTGACTAGTGGGGTACCACAAGGTTCGGTGCTGTTTACAATATATTTTAATAATATAAATGAACATATTAAAAGTAATATTAGTAAATTTGCTGATGACACAAAGCTGGGTGGCAGGGTAAAATGTGAGGAGGATGTTATGAGAATACAGGTAAACTTGGACAGGCTAGGTGAGTGGACTGATGCATAGCAGATGCAGTTTAATGTGGATAAATGTGTGGTTATCCACTTTGGAGGTAAGAACAGGAAGGCAGATTACTATCTAAAGGAGTCAGGTTTGGTAAAGTGGAAGTACAACGAGATCTAGGTGTTCTTGTACATCAGTCAATGTAAGCAAGCATGCAGGTATAGCAGGTAGTGAAGAAAGCTCACTGCATGCTGGCCCTCATAACAAGAGGAATTGAGTATAGGAGCAAAGAGGTCCTTCTGCAGCTGTACAGGGCCGTGGTAAGACCACACCTGGAGTATTGTGTGCAGTTTTGGTCTCCACATTTGAGGAAGAGCATTGTGGCTATTGAGGGAGTGTTGGGTAGGTTCATGAGGTCAATTCCCGGAATGGCGGAATGATCATATGTTGGAAGATTGGAGCGAGTGAGCTTGTATACACTTGAGTTTTGGAGAATGAGAGGGGATCTGATTGAGACCTACAAGATTATTAAAGGGTTGGACACTCTGGAGGCAGGAAGCATGTTTCCACGGATGGGTGAGTCCAGAACCAGAGGACACAGTTTAAAAATAAGGGAGAGGCCATTTAGAACAGAGTTGAGGAGAAACGTCTACACCCAGAGAGTAGTGGGCACATGGAGTGCACTGCCCCAGAAGGCAGTGAAGGCCAAGTCTCTGGATACTTTCAAGAAAGAGATGGATAGGGCTGTTAAAGATAATGGAATCAAGTGTTACAGAAATAAGACAGGAACAGGAGACTGATTGTGGATGATCAGCCATGATCATAATGAATGGTGGTGCTGACTCAAAGGGCAGAATGGCCTATTCCTGCACCTATTGTCTATTGTACCTTGTCAGTCCGATCTCATTCTGTGTCTTACCCTTGCCTGCCTTGCCTGTCTAACTTGTCAACTGTACCAGTCTCAGACTTACCTCCTTTCTCACTATCTCTTTAGGTTTACCCCCCACGCCCTCACTGGTTTAATGCCTCCCGTGTAGCACTAGCAAATCTCCCTGCTTGGATATTAGACACCTTCCAATTCAGGTGTAATCCATCCTTCTTATGCACGTCAATTCTACCCCAGCAGAGATTCCAATGATCCAAAAATGTGAATCCTTCTCCCCTGTATCAGAACCTTGGCCACGCATTCATCTGCTCTACCCTGCTATTCCTGCTCTCACTAGCATGTGGCACTGGGAGTAATCCAGATATTACTACCGACAAGGACCTGCTTATTATCCTACAGGCTAATTTGATTAGATTAGATTACAGATTACATTACAGTGTGGAAACAGGCCCTTCGGCCCAACAAGTCCACACCGACCCGCTGAAGCGCAACCCACCCATACCCCTGCATTTACCCCTTACCTAACACTACGGTGTAATTTAGCATGGCCAATTCACCTGACCTGCACATCTTTGGACTGTGGGAGGAAACCGGAGCACCCGGAGGAAACCCACGCAGACATGGGGAGAATGTGAAAACTCCTCACAGTCAGTCGCCTAAGGCGGGAATTGAACCCGGGTCTCAGGCACTGTGAGGCAGCAGTGCTAAACACTGTGCCATTGTGCCACCCACAATTTGCTATATTCTCTCATCAGGACTTCGTCCTTCTCTCTTATGTCATTGGTACCAATGTACAGCGACCTCCCACTGATCATTCTCCCCTTTCAGAATACTCTGCACCCTCAGAGCCATCCTTCACCCAGACAGTAGGGAGGCACCAGCCCATTCTAATGTCCCACTGTTAGCTACAGAAACTGCAGTCTGTGCTGCAGACTAGAGAGCCCCCTATCACCATCGATCGCGTGGAACCTGATATACCTCACTAGATCCATTCCACTAGGAACTTGGCTGTCAGTGCGATAGTCCCCTGAGAGTCTGTAACCCCCGACGCTTTCCAAAACAGTATACTTGTTTGAGATGGAAATAACCACAGGAGACTCCTGCACTACTTGCCCTCCACTCCTCCCTTTCCGAGAGGAAACCCATCAACCTGACTGGATTGGCAGTTTTCTTACCTTTCTGCAACTGCCACCTATCACATCCCCCGGCTCCTGTAAATTCTTCATTACATTTAACCATCGCTCCATCTGGTCCATGAAATCCTACAGGATTTGCATCCTCACTTCCTGCAGACAATCAGGATCATTGAAACTTTCCTTAATCTCCTACATCCAACACGAAGAGCACATCACTGTACAAATGGCCATCTCTGCACCTTAACAGTCCACAGACCCATAAAAAGGCACACAGTCTTACAGCTTTACAAAACACTACTCTAGAATAAATTAGTACCAATATTTTATATTAAAAAACTTAATCAAAGTATCATAAGATGTGTATTTAAAGAAATAAACCATCACCCTACTGAATGTTGTAGCTTTACTAAAATAAAACAGACTAAGATTTATCTTTGAAGAGATCGAAACCCACAGAGCTGTGAGTCACAGATGAACAGCACTAAACAGAACCTTCGCTCAAATGTGTCCATGCCGACCAGATATCCGAACCTAATCTTATCCCTCTTGCCAGCACCTGGGCCATATCCCTCTAAATCTTTCCTATTCATGTCAAGTATCCAAATGCCTTTAAAATGCTATAATTGTCAGCCTCCACCACTTCTTCTGGCAGCTTATTCCATACACGCACCACTCTCTGCGTGAAAAAGTTGCTCCTTAGTTCCCTTTTATATCTTTCCCCTCTCACCCTCAACCTATGCTCTCTATTTCTGGACTCTCCTACTCAGGGGAAAGACCTTGTCTGTTTACCCTATCCATGTTACTAATGATTTTATAAACCTCTACGGAGGTCACTCCTCAGTCTCTGATGCTCCAGGGAAAGAAAGCCCCAGCCTTTTTGCTCTCTTCCTGCAGCTCAAACCCTGGCAATATTCTTGTAAATCTTTGTTGAACCCTTTCAAGTTTCACAACATCCTTCCGATTGACGGAGACCAGAATTGCACACAATATTCCAAAAGAGGCCTAACCAATGTCCTGTACATGACCTTCCAACTTTCATACTCAATGCTCTGATCAATAAAGGAATGTATTCCAAACACTTTCTTCAATATCCTATCTACCTGCAACTCTACGTTCAAGGAAATATGAACCTGCACCGCAAGATATCTTTGTTCATCAACACTATCTAGGAATTTGCCACTAAGTGTATCAGTCCAGTTAAGATTTGCTTTTCCAAAATGCAGCACGTCACATTCATCTGAATTAAACTCCATCTGCCACTTCTCACCCATCTGAACAACATCCTGTTGTAATCTGAGGTAACCCTCTTCGCTGTCCACTCTACCTCCAATTTTGGTGTCATCTGCAAACTTACTAACTATACCTCCTATGCTCATATCTAAATCATATTATATAAACGACGAAAAGTAGTAGACCCAGCACCGATCCTTGCGGCACTCCACTGGTCACATGCCTCCAATCTGAAAAAACAACCCTCCACCACCACCCTGCCTTCTACATTTGAGCCAGTTCTGTATCCAAACGGCTAGTTCTCCCTGTATTCCATGAGATCTAACCTTGCTAACCAGTCTACCATGGGGAAGCTTGTCGAGCGCCTTACTGAATTCCATAGATCATGTCTACCACTCTGCCCTCATCAATCCTCTTTGATACATCTTCAAATCACTCAATCGAGTTTGTGAGACATGATTTCCCACGCACATAGTCATGCTGACTATCACTAATCAGTCCTTGCTTTTCAGAATACACACGCATCTTGTTCCTCAGGATTCCCTCCAACAACTTGCCCAACCTCAATGTCAGGCTCACCAGTCGATAGTTCCCTGGCTTGTCCTTACCACCTTTCTTAAATAGCGGCACCACATTAACCAACCTCTAGTCTTTCGGCATCTCATCTGTGATAATCGATGATACAAATATCTCAGCAAAAGGCCCAGCAATCACATTCCCAGCTTCCCACTGAGTTCTCGGGTACACCTGATCAGGTGCTGGGGATTAACCAAGCTTTAACGGGTTACAAGACACCCAGCACGTCCTCCTCTGTAAGATGGACATATTCAACATGTCGACATCTATTTCCCCACATTCTATATTGCCCATGTCCTTCTCCACAGTAAACACTGATACAAAACATTCAGTTAGTATCTCTCCCATCTCCTGCGGCTCCACGCATAGGCTGCCTTGCTGATCTTTGAGGAGCCCTCTTCTCTCTCGAGTTACCCTTTTGTTCTTAATGTATTTATAAACACACTTGCGATTATTCATAACCCTATTTGCCAAAGCTACCTCATGTCCCCTTTTTGCCCTCCTGATTTCCCTCTTACGTATACTCCTACTGCCTTTAATGCTCAGGATTTTTTGGGATTTTTGGATTGGAATAAATGCAAAATATTACATCTTGATAAAACAAACGAGGGCAGACCTACACTAATTAAAAACAGTGTATATGGAACAAAGTGATATGGAACAAAGAGGCGAGGGGTTCGGGTCTTTCACGTCTGTCACATGTAGACAGGGTGGTTAAGAAGGTGCTTAGCACACTTGCCTTCATTGCTCAGACCTTTGAGTACAAGAGTTGGGACATTATTTTGGATGTTGGGGAGGCCTTTTCTGGAATTCCGTGTCCAGTTCTGGTCATGCTGATATCGGGAGGACATTATGTAGTTGGAGCGGATTCAGAAGAGATTTACCAGGATGTTGATGGGAATGGATAGTTTGAATTATAAGCAGAGGCTGGATAGGCTGCGACTTCTTTCACTGGCACGCAGGAGGCTGAGGAGTGACCTTATTAGATGTTTCTCAAATCATGGAGGGGTGGTATCAGTAATGTGAACAGCAGGTGTCCTTTCCAGGAAGGGACGCGATTCAAGACTGGGTAGATACCTTTTAAGGTGACAGCAGAACGGCTTTAAAAAGGCGTTCGGGATTTTTTTTTAATTTTTGTTCAGATAATGGTTTATGTGTGGAATGAACTATCAGAGGAAATGGTAGTTGTGAATCAAATTACAATTTTAGGGTGGCACAGTGATTAGTACTGCTGCCAGGACCCCAGGTTCGATTCCAGCTTTGGACAACTGTCTCTGTGGGACTTGCACATTCTCCCAGTGTCTGCATGGGTTTCTTCCAGGGGCTCCAGTTTCCTCCCTAATGAGAGAGCATCCCTATGGTCTGGTAGGGCAATGCTGCCTTTACCTTTTACACAGTGATGCCACTGTGTCTCTGGGGTAGTGAGAGGGAATGCTGAAGATGGTGGATGGAACACCACTCAGGCACAGTGCTTTGTCCTGGAGGATGTTCACTTTCTTTAATAGTGTTGGGGGCTGCACTGATGCAGGCAAGTGGAGAATGTTCCAACACAACCCTGATGTGTGCCTTATAGAGAGCAAACAGATATTGGGGAATCAGGGGTTTGGGGAAACTGAGGTTGTTCTCCTTGTAGCAAAGGAAATTGAGAGGAGCTGTGACAGAGGGGGTTACAAAAGGTACCCGTTATAATAATAAACCTTACACCCATCAGCTCATTATACAATGATTACAGGACACACATTAAAGGTTTGGGAAAGTTCAAAGGAGAACTTTTATGCAGCAAATGGGATTCAGATGGATTGCAATACTCACACACAATGCAAATATCCAGGTCCTGATGAATTTACTAATTCAATCAGAGTTAGGTGTTACAATGACTGAGATTACCATCTGAATGTCCACTTGTAGTATCCTGTAATACACGTTTATAAAATTCATCACTGTCAGTTCAGGTTAGAAACACACACCATCCCCTCCTCCTGGCCCAGGATGATTGTACACATTACCCCTTGTGGAGGTCAGCAATCAGTACAGAGGGAAATCTGTGTGGGTTTCTCGGAGTTTCCACCTTAGAACTTTATGTGACTGAACAGGGCAGATCTTTCATAGATGGGACAGAATGATCCAAGAGTCAGTGGGATGTGGAAAGCAGGATTTACTTCTTTTTTTTCCTTCCATGCTGCCGCTGTGCCTCATCAATAAGACATGGGGTGTGAAGGGCTCATGCAGCTCGATGGGCAAGTTGTCTCCATTCTGACCAATGGGCAGCAAGCTCCTCCTGTACAGTATCTCTAAAAACAGAGCAACTCTGCACGGTTCACACTGCCCAGTGCTCCCAGTAAATGTTTAGAAGAATGGGGGGGGGGAACTCCTAGAAAGGCATAACTGTCAAGTTCTAAGAGGATTGTGAAAGGGGGCAACAAGTTGCCAGATGGAGTATAATTTGGGAAAATGGGATGTTGGCCATTTTGGAGGAGATAATAAAAGAAGAGTTAAATGGTGGAAATTGTAGAAAGGCACCACAAAGGGACCAGGGGTAATTGTGCAGGAAACACAGAAAGCTAGCAGATTCTGGGTCAGTCACGGAATCAATGGTAATATTTCAGATTCATCAAGTTTAAGGCAACACCGACACGGGTAAGGGGTTTCAGTAGCAACGGAGCTGGGGTGATGTGGAGACAAGCAACATTTTAGAGATTGGAATTCCTGGTGTTTGTGATTGTGTTGATGTCAGGTCAGAAGGTCACCTTGGGGTCAGATATAACAGCAATATTGGGAAGAGTGTAGTTCTACCTCAGGCATTTTCCAGTGAGAGGGAGGGGCTCAGCAGTAAGGGAAAGTAATTTGTATTAGCAACTGAAGGTAAAGTGTTTACCCATTACAGTGTTTCATTGGAGGAAATTGCAGCTAATCGAGTAATAGCTGCAATCGTGATAAGTAGTTTGATAACTTAGCAACAGTGCAGCAATGGAGAGGGATGATGGGGAGGGAGAGCTGGGCATTGACAGTGTACATGTGAAACCTAACACAGCGCTTTTGGACAATGTCACCTCCTGGCAGTATGTAGGTGAGATACAGTAGAGAGCAAGGATAGATCCTTGAGGGATACCAAATACAAGGAATTCAGAAAGGAAAGGGAGAGTGGAGATGGAGCAGGATTTACAAATGATGGTGAGGTCAAATGTTAGTTTTTTTTGCAGAATGGATGAGAAGGGCATAACCAGAAAAGACAGATAGACAGAACAAGGAACAATACCTGTGAATTGGCGAGGGGGAGTGATGAGGAGGAAACAGAGTTGGATGTCTGTAGTTTAGCGAGACTCGTAAAAGATCAAGATGAGCTCTGATAAGGCTTGACAAGAGACTGGAGAAAGTCGTAAGTTTGGGACAAAAATCAGGAACACCATGTGAGGCAGTTTGTCTCGGTGGGCTAGTGGGAGAGAGGGAACTGATCGGATTGTCTCAGTCTTAGTGACAGAGAAACTCAATGTGCTCCTTGCTCTTGTTGTTGGAGGGAAGGATGAAGGAGACAGGATGATGGACAGTGTTTTACAAAGAAACAAAACCAGGGTTAGTGATATTTAAAATGAGTGAACAAACCTAATGTACTTAACTTTTATCCAGAATATTAAAATGTACAACTGAAGTCCTTGTTCGAATCCCAGCTCGGCAGACGGTGGAATCTGAATTCAAGAAAAAATAACGAATTAGGAATCTCCTGATCTCCATGGAACTATTGTCAATGGCAGAAAAAATCCTGCCAACCTGACAGTCGCCCAACAAGCTACTCACTGTATTAATCACTGCAAAGTCTCAACAAAGGAATGAAACTGGATGGACCACTTGGCATCTAACAAGGCATTAGGAAATACAACCACAGAATCAGCCCTCTCGACTCTGCAACATCCTGCTCACTAACATCTGTTTTTTTTTGTGTGCCAAAACGTGGCAAGCTCTCTCACAGACTAGTCAAGGAATAGCCTGACATAGTCATACTCACAGAGTAACCCCTTACAGATAATGGCCAGACACCACCATCACCATCCCTAGACATCGTGAGTGAGATGATGGAAAAGCACAACAGGTCAGGCAGCATCAGAGGAGCAGGAGAATCGACGTTTCGAGCCTAAGCCCTTCATCACCCTGACCTGCTGTGCTTTTCCATCACCACACTCTTGACTCTGATCTCCAGCATCTGCAGTCTTCACTTTATCCTGTAATCTCACCAGCAGGACAGACCAGGCAGTGGTGATGGCACAGTAGTGTACACTCAGGAACCATTTGCCCTGGGAGTACTCAGCATTGACTTTGGACTCCAGGAAGTCTAATGGCTTCTGCTGATTACCACATATCGTGCTCCCACAGCTGATGAATCAGTTCTCCTCCATGTTGAATAACACTTGGAGGAAGCACTGAGGCAATAAAATGGTGACAAGCCTACTCTGGGTACAGGATTTCAATGTCCTCTACCAAGAGTAGCTCAGTAGCAGGATTACTGACTGAGCTGGTCGAGTCCTCAAGGACATAGCTGCTCAACTGGGTTTGCAGCAGGCGGTAACGGAACCAGCAAGAGGGAAAAATATACTAGATCTTATCAGTATGAATCTACCAGCTGCAAAGGCATCTGTCCATGACAGTATCGGTAAGAGCGACCATCCCACAGTCCTTTTGGAGACAAAGCCTCACCTTAAATTTGAGAAAAACCTCCATTGTGCTGAGTGGTACTATCACCGTGCTAAATGGGACAGATGTAGGAACTCAAACTGGATATCTCTGAGGGACTGTGGGGTAACAACAGCAGCAGAACTGTACTCCAGCACAATCTGTAATCTCATGGGTTTGTACATCCCACACTCACCCATCATAATGGACAGGAAAGGAGGGCATGCCATGAGCAGCACCAGACATACCTAAAAATGAAGTGCCAACCTAGTGAAGCTACCAAGCAGGACTATCTGCATAATCAAACGGCATCAGCAGCAAGCAACAGAGCCAAACGATCCCACAACCAATGGAACAGATCGGAGCTCTGCAGTTCTGCCACACCCAGTTGTGATTGGTAATGGACAATTAAACAACTCACTGCAGGAAGCATCACAGATATCCCCATCCTTACTGATGGAGGGGTCTCACACATTCATGCAAAAGATAAGATGACAGCATTTGCAGCAATCTGCAGCCAGATGCAAAGTGGGATGATCCATCTCAGCCTTCCCCAGTGGTTCCTAACGTCACAGATGTGAGCTTTAAGCCAGTTCAATTAATTCGAACAATATCGAGAAATGTTTAAGTAGTGCAAAGGCTATGGGTCCTGCCAAAATTCTGGCAATAATACTGATAGCTACTGCTCCAGAACTTGCCACCAACCAAGCCAAGTACCGTTCCAGCACCGGCATCGACCGACAATGTGGAACATTGCCCAGGCATGATCAACACAAAAACACAGGGCAAATCCAACTCAGACAATTTCCCTCTGTCAATCCACACTCGATCAGCAGTAAAGTGATGGAAGCAGTCATCAACAGGGCTATCACGCAGCAGCTGCTCAGCAACAGCCAGCTGAGCGACACTCATTTTGGGCTCCACCAGGGCCACTCAGCTCCCGATTGTGTTACCGCCTGATTCACAATCTGGCAACCAGCTGAATCCCAGAGGTGAGATGAGAGTGACAGCCCAGTCCCATTCCAAGATCACTAATTCTAGCTGATTCCACCCTCATCTCAGCTCATATACTGAAACTCTCATCCATCGTGTGTTATCTCCAGACTTAATTATCCAAACACACTCCTGGCCAGCCTCCCAAATTCAACCTCCCTGTAATCTCAAGAAAAAAATGAAAGCTCTATCGCCCACGTGCTCACTTCTCCCCAAATATGTTCATCAGTCAAAAGGCTCCTATTCATAAGCAACAACAATTTAAAATTCTCATTCTTGATTTGATTCCTGGCTGTTATCACCCCAAGCTCCCTGCACCACACTTCCTTTGTCGAGATCTCAACCCATTTTCTTCGAGACTCCCAATGATTTGTTAATTCATTACTTCAACTGTGTGGCTGTTTCTACAGTTACAAAAGTAACATGGTCTGGAATTTGCAGACAAAACCTCACAGGTCTGCTTTCCACCTTTAAGACATCCCTCAAAACCTGCTTTTTGGCAATGCTTTTGGTCACCTGACCTAAAATCTCCATCTCTGGCCTTATATCTAAAGTTCTCAATAGTTTTTTTATGAAATTATAAGCATGATAATAAAACCACAAACTGTTCTTGATTTGGACATTATCTTCAAATAATCACTGTTGCTGTAATGAATAATCTGTAACGTCTCTTACCCAACCACACTGTGAGAGCACCTTCACCACACAAACTGCAGCTGTACAAGAAATTCAAACATCACCCTCTCCACAGGCAACAGGGCTTTGGCATTAATCACTGGTATCTGTGGAAGGAGAAACATAGTTGATGTTTCAGGGAGTGCAAAATGGATTACAGGGAATGAAAGAGAAAAAAGTAATCTGATAACAGAGCAGCACATGGTCAGGGGCTGGGCCGCAGTGAAAAACTAATTTACAATGGGTCTATAAAAGTCATAATACAGTCGTAAACAGACCAAAAATACACCCATGGTTCGAGACTGAGGAAACTAGATATTGACAAAGTGGTGATGAGGGAGCCCAGAGGTGAATCAGAGCAGTATTGGCTGCTATGATCCCAATGACGCTATACCAGAGAAAGGCTGCGAATGCGCCTGGCTGCACCTTGCCCCCTACAAAGATGGCGGCGGTGCACGTGTCAAGTGAATCGTTGTCCCGAATAAAGATGGCGGCGCTCACTCAGGCCTGCAGTCGCGCTGAGGCAATTCCCCATTTATTGCAAACACGGGACTGGGACGTTCAAATTTGTGTTTTCCGACGTGCACAATTTGTTTGTAAAACCTCTCCGCTCGTAGCAATCATTCCCCTCCCACATTTAACTTTCACAATTGTTTGGGTGAGAATTCTAGCCATTCACTGAGAGAGAAAATTCTTTACTTTTTCTAAAATGAATGTTCCCTTATGTAATGTCTCCTGGTTTGAGACTTCACTGGTGCTAGAAGATCTAGTTAACATCTACTCTGTCAAGCTCCTCAGAATGTTGTTTCGATAAGATCACCCCTGCTTATCTATTCTTGATAGGTCAACCCTTTCATCCTCGAAGCACCGAAGTGAATCTTTTTTGAATGGTCTCCGCTGTTGGTTTATCCTTTATTAAATATGGGAGCTAACACTGTATACAGTACTCCAAGTGAGGACTCAGCAACAGCCAGTGTGGTTAACCAATCCTCAATCCATGCTAATACATTACGCCGATACCATGAGCTCCTAAATTGTGCAATTAACTTTTATGTAGCACCTTATCATTTGCATTTTTAAAATCCAAATACAGAACATCATTGGATTGCCCTTTATCAGCCCTTCTTGTTATCTCCTCAATGAACTGTTGCAAATTTGTCAAATATAGTTTTTCTTTCACAAAACCCAGTCTACCATGTTTAATGATAAGCTTTTCTAAATGTCCTGCAATTTCTTACTTTAATATTCGACTCTGTAGATTCTTTCAGTAGATTTGCGAAGTATGATTCCCCTCTCTTAAATCCATGCGGACTCTGTCCAATCCTGTTACTGTTCAGTAAGAAACTTGACTGTACTCCAATATAGTTAGTTAATGTATCTGTATTTATTTTTAAAAATCGATTACTTATCAATGCTGGACCCATGCAATATCAATAAATTAGTGACTCTGAATTTGGGTTATAATGTTTTTTCTGTTATTTCCTTTTCGTACTGTGCTATGCATACAGCACCAAGTGATCACTCTTAATTGTGAATAATTTTGAAAATAATATATTTTTAAAATGACATCCCAAAATGCTGCCTCATTATTGTGCAATGAGGATTTTGCATTCAATAGTTTGCAGATAAAATTGAACAGATTTTTGCTGCAATTTGGCCAGGCTGCAGGTTACACCAAAGTGGCAACTCTGCTCTCAAATTCTTACTGCCCAAGGCGATACTGATGGGTTTTCACTTTGCCATTCTTGTTCACCAGCTTTATTTCCAGGTTTAATTATGTAATCATTCTAGAGCTTGTAATTTTAGACAACTTCTCTTTTACGTACATATGTAAATATCATACTGAAATGTTGCACTGAATGGTACCAAATCTGAAATTAGTCTCTAATCTGATAGTAACATGCTTTGACCCTTCTACGTATGTATTGGCATAAGCCTATGCCAGTTATTTTTCTGAAGCCTGTGATTCCTGATGAAGGGCTTATGCCCGAACCATCAACTCTCCTGCTTCTCGGATGCTGCCTGACTTGCTGTGCTTTTCCAGCATGACATTTTTCGACTCTGATGTCCAGCTTCTTTGGTCGTCACTTTCTCCTTTGAGTAGATTAAACCAAGAATAAGTTTTGTTGATCAAACTGCAATAGGAACCAATTCATGAAATTCAGATATCTCACATGTACCTTAACTATGTGAAGGCTAAGACATTACTAAATTATTGTCAGTAATTGAAACCGTGCTGACAAACTTGTGCAGTATCAGTGCCTCAACTTTAGAGTGTTCCCAGATATCGCACAGCTGCAGGATTTTGTTTTGCACTCAGCTATATGTTGTTCTCACTTGTTTCTTTGTGAAAGATTACAAAATTATCTTAGATGAATGAACTTATGATTTCTTTAACCAATGTTGGGAGAAAACAAATGTCAGTATTTGAAGTGCTGATGAAGTAAAATAAACTGATAATCAGTAGAAAGGGTTTAAGATGGATATGGAATAAATGCTGGCAAATGGGACTAGATTGATTTTGGATATCTGGTCAGCATGGACTGAAGGGTTTGATTTTGTGTTGTACAACTGTGATTTCATTCTCTCAATTATTCAAGAAGTTGAATACTTCGAGGAGGAAAATGAGGATTTATGCAGAGAATGCACTTGAAATGATGATTGAGGTATATCAAACTCACATTGTTTCATGACCTTTTCCTCTAGGTTCTTCAATGAACAAACTTGTTTTATTATCTGAATAACTATGTATCATGTGAATTGTTTTGCATAAAATATTTCGTTAGGTTATAGTGAACTATTAAGAAGTGTTCATGTTTAAAATTTAGGCAGCTTGATTGTTAAGCAAGAAAATGTTGGCGTTTTACTCCCACTGAATCATTGCTCTATAAAAGGTAACAAGCTTTTTATCATTTCTGAGCACTGAATATATGGAAGTCAATTCTGAAGGAAAACATCCTCGTCAGTAATGTTCCTACACATGTGGACTAATTGCTTCTGGTCACTCTTCAGACTATGGAGGCTCGGAAAGAAATGAGTTGGCCAAAGTTAGCAACATCATTTGGATGGACAGTGCTCATTGGGGAAACTTGCAAGATCTATTGAAGAAACGCGTGTTTCAGAGTGTATGCAATAAACCTGAACATTGTTATTTTTTTTCACAGAGCTTGGGACCCGACTGGAGCAGCAATGAAGCTCGTATTGTTTTTTTTAAATTCCCGAGCTTGCCAAATTATTGTTGGTAAATGCAGGTGACTTTATCAAAGCACATTTCACATGCCCCCGCCAGGAATTTGGTCCCACTTCTGTCAGTCCATCCATTCCTATGGATAAGAGGTATTTTAAATGTGAGCAATCCATTTAACTATTTGAATTGAATACTTCAGTGGTTAAGTCCTCTTGGATTCTTAATTTCAAATTACTCAATGTGATTTTTTTGTCCCCCCCTGAATTTGCCAAGCACTGGGCAGTTCTGGAATATTCCAAATATTTGCAATAGATGCATTCACACTATTGAAGGCAACCTGGCAGATTTGAATACCATTCAGGTAGTCAACAATAATACATAAGTAACTTTATGAATTGCTTACTGTACACCAACAACGCAAGCCAAGTATTAGTGAAACCACAGATTGTCTCCCAAGGATTCCCAAATCTGAACAGTGCATTCCAGATATGCTCACTATCACCACCTGGGAGCAGTCTCCCAAAGTGCTCCCAGAATTTAGAAAGCATATACACTGTCCTCCAAAGCTAAATCTGCGGTTACAGGCTTCACTCTTATTGTATACAATGACATTTATTATCCAATTCTTTAACGTGAAATTATTTTACAAACAATATGGAGAAGTGAATGGAAAGTGTGATGTTTGCTTGACCTTTGGCTCTATGTATCAGGCCGAACTGAACCTTTAGCAAGATGTGGGATGTTTCCCACACACGTTGTTTAAAAAAGCAAAGATTATGCTCTGAGGTTTAAAATTTCAATCAGGTTTAATAAAAATCCTTCCAACAATTGAGTTTGATTTCAGCTCCTTTAAAGAGACATGCTCTTGGCCTTCAATTTTGTGACATGTGATCATTCTTTGGTAAAGGTGGCTGTGTGCAACACTGCAGGATGTTATGCTGAAGTGCCTCATTGGGTGGAGGAGCTTTATTACTGGTGTAACTTGGCTAACTTTGAGATGGAATGTCACTTTGAGTTAAATCTTGTTTTTAAACGGAGGCGTGCTTGTGTAACTCAAGTGTGGAAACTATGCTCGTGTTTGCATTGAACCTTTCACTTATGGAGATCAGTATTTTTCCGATGTGTTTTGTAAATAAAGCTCAATATAGAAAGCACAGTGCTGGAGAACCGCAGGTCCAGCAGCATCTCTGAAGGGAATAAAACATTGTAAGTTCAAAGTCTCATGACCTTTTGTCTGTTCGGACGAAGAGTCAGTAAACTTGAAATGTAACATGTTTTTCTCTTCACCGATGCCCTCAGAACTGCTGAGTTTCTCCAGCACTTTGTTTCTGGGGTTCAGATCTCCAGCACCTGCAGTTTATTGTTTTGTTATAGATCCTATGATTTGACTTGGGGAGCGAGAGTCAGCAACTGTGATCAACTGGGATAAAACTCCCCAACCATGGAAAAAAACACGCAGTTCTTTATACTTTGCAAATTCACGACTGTAAATAAGAAATGCAACTAAGCTAAGTGCAAGATGGTATACCACCGGCCTTGTCTCAAACCTGCCACTCATCTTTGAGGACTAATCTGTCAGAATTGTGTTTGCTCCCTTCCTTTGAGATCACAGTCCACAAATGTCCCAGTTCCAATTCCTGGACGGGCCCAGTGACTACATTTCAGTAGGGTGGGGAGCTTTGTGTCAGCCTGAAGTTTTTGTTAAGAGCTACATTGCAAGTTGAAGGTGACGGTTTTGACTAATATTGCGTCATCAAACTTGGAGGACATCCTTCCGAATGTGTTGATTAACTGCACTGAGCCTGTTTACATGCAGCCCTGTTAGTAGTGCTGTAATATTCTAAGTTAAGAATCACACAACACCAGGTTATAGTCCAACAGGTTTAATTGGAAGCACACTAGCTTTCGGAGCGCCGTTCCTTCATCAGGTGATTGTGGCGGACACAATTCTAAGGCACAGAATTTATAACAAAAATTTACAGTGTGATGTAACTGAAATTATCCATTGAAAGATCCATTGATTGTCTGTTGAGTCTTTCACCTTTCATGTTCGAATACCATGATAGTTTCACTTCTTTCATGTGTAAATCACAAAGTCCTTTTTAAAAAGTTGCATTCCTGACAGTGGCACACCCAATCACTCACTGTATTAATCACTGCACAGTCTCAACAACGGAATGAAACTGGATGGACCACATTACATCTACCAATGCACCAGAAAATACAACAACACAATCAGCCCTCTTGACCCTGCAACTTCTGCCTCACTGTGGGCCAACAACAGCAGCAGAACTGCTGTTTATGGAGTTCAACCTGGATAAATGCGAGGTGATGCATTTTGGAAGGTTGAATTTGAAAGCTGAGTACAGGATTAAGGATAGGATTCTTGGCAGTGTGGAGGAACAAAGGTATCTTGGTGTGCAGGTACATAGATCCCTTAAAATGGCCACCCAGGTGGTAAGGGTTTTTAAGAAAGCATATGTTGTTTTGGTTTTCATTAACAGGGGGATTGAGTTTAAGAGTCGTGAGACCTTGTTGCAGCTCTATAAAACTTTGGTTAGACCGCACTTGGAATACTGCGTCCAATTCTGGTCGCCCTATTATAAGAAAGATGTTGGTGCTTTGGAGAGGGTTCAGAGGAGGTTTACCAGGATGCTGCCTGGACTGGACGGCGTATCTTATGAAGAGAGATTGACTGAGCTTGGACTTTTTTCATTGGAGAAAAGGAGGAGAAGAGGGGGCCTAATTGAGGTATACAAGATAATGAGAGGCATAGATAGAGTCAACAGCCAGAGCCTATATCCCAGGGCAGAAATTGCTAACACGAGGGTCATAGTTTTTAGCTGTTTGGAGGAAAGTATAGAGGAGATGTCAGAGGCGGCTTCTTTACACAGAGAGTTGTGAGAGCATGGAATGCATTGCCAGCAGCAGTTGTGGAGGCAGGGTCATTGGGGACATTTAAAAGACTCCTGGACATGCATATGGTCACAGAAATTTAAGGGTGCATACATGAGGATCATTGGGTGAAGAAGTTTCTCCTCATCTCTGTCCTAAATGGTCTACCCCGTAATTTTAACGTACTCTCTGTGCATTAATTTTAAGCCTGGCCTGGCTAACCTGCTCCAATACCCTGTTTAATATCTAGATATGTTCTTTCTCACTGCTTGAGGTGATGACGTGTTGGTAAGATCAGTGTGACTACATCCATCAAACACACATCGGTGGGATATACTGGAATATTGCGGGATCGTTGAGGTAATAGTAATAGTATCCTGGTGGCCTGTTCTCCTCGGTCAGTAAACACCACTCTCGTCTGCCATTCAATGTCCACAGGTATGGACCCAGACTATTTCCAGCTTCTGTCAATTTATCACTGTCACAATTACTGCCTCCCCTGCCCCAGCTTTGATGGGATCCCGTTTGTGTGGGGAGTGAGAGGGCCCTCGATCTCTACAGTGTCGATAGATAATAACCCACATTCCTGTTTGAGTTACGCACACCGCTGAGTGGGTCCGAGCTATAACCCACCAGATTTTCTGACTGTCCCAGTCTCCCTGCAATGTAGCTACTCCAAAGAGGTTGCCTCTCCTTTTCTTTCTGTCCCAGTCCTGGCCGGAGCATCCCCATGTTTAAATTCACGTGTTGACATCAATAGTTGCCATTTTAGAATAAATAGGAGCAACTCCTAGAATGGTCCCTTTTTAAGTTTCACACCTCTATATCTGAATACATTTTGTCATACTCCCGGTCTACATAGGGACAGGTTTATTTCATCCAGCTTCCTGAGTTCCCTCTCTGACTGCTCTTATTTTAGTCATTGAGGGGGTGAGTAGTAGATCCTTATCGGTAACTATAAAGATGCTCCATATTAGCATAATGCGGTGCTGGCCCCTTAACAGCGCGTCAATAAATATTCATGAGTTATGCATGTGCACATGTGAATACAGGCCACACACAATGTGAACACCTATCTCCCTCTCTCTGCCTACATTCCCTGGCTCTGTGCTCTTTCCTGCTTCCCTTGTAACATTGTAGATCTGGTTACCCTCCCAGGGTATTCCCCTGTGTTTCTGAGTTTGCCTCAGTTCTCATGGTCCAATTCAGAATATTGTTAGAATTATCTCCCACTGGGAGTCCCATGTTTATAATTACAGTTAAATGTAGTACCATTTTAAATACATCAAACTGATTTCATCATCGCAGGATGAGGTTTGCTAATCACCTGTGGTCCTTACACACCTCAGGCTTCCTCTCTGTATTATCCTCTGTATTACCCATGGGTCCCTGAGTCACCAAGGTTATTTTAGCCCGTTCAGTTTGTCCTCTTCCCCAGTGTGTTCCTGCAATATCTGTAATTGCCTTGAGCCATTGATCGGCTGTGCTCTGGGGGGAACCGGGTCACACCCGCAACCTCTCATTGCAGTGACAGGTTCTGCTGTACGCGTCAGGGCATCTTGGCATGAAGGAGGGTATGCACATCATCATTGGTGAGACTGTGTACCTCAACTAATTCATCCATATTCTCCCAATAAGGCCCATTATTACCATTTCTCTATCAGGCTGGGTGTTCATTAACCAACATATGTCCTTCAGCCAGGTGAACGGTTCAGGTTTGGTTTCTGTCAGTTCCATTCGCTGCCCCTCCCGTCTGTCCAAGTTTGAGCTTTGATGCCCAGTGGTGCCATAGACACTGCCTTCCGGGCCTTACAGAATGATGGGCCATACCATCCATGGCCGTTCCTCTGTCCATGCATGGGAGCTGTATCATCTAACCCGTTCCTCTAACCCGTTCAGTGTCACCATCCTCATTGCTTTCTGAGGAGAGCGGGGCACTAGGTACCTCCCCCACTATAACTACGATCTGGCCCTTTGGCTTTAAGGCCTCACATCTGAGAGCCACCATCTTCACTTGTTCCTGTTTCTCATAATAATGTAACATTCCGTAATTCCTGGAATAAAACAGAACAAAATGTAAATTTGATTTTACTTGAAATAACAATAATTTGAGATTCACTCGACATAATTATAGAGGTGAAAATTCTACTGTCAGTATTTAAGTGAAATTAACGTGATCATACTGTGAAAATAATCCCGGAAATCAACAACCATAAATGAGCTCAATAATATTTGATTATTTGTACCAGTTCTTGCATTGAAAATTCAATGTTATTCAATGCTTGTCAACTGTTAGACCATGCATTGTAATCAGGGCATAAAGTAATGGAAGGATATCAGAAGAAAAAAAACAGACTTTAATTTTAGCTTCACTGCAATAATGAACCGAAACAATATTTGGACATATGATTGAACTGAAAACTTTGTTATAGAGTGTCCATATTGACATGAAAAAATATTTTAGTTTGCAAGTTGTTCTGCACTAGGAATAATTTGAAATAAATTGTGATTATTAATATAACATCTAAAATATATTTTCAAAAGAATAATCAGATATTTTTGGAGGAAATTAGGATAGGAAACAAATATGTATACCTTGATATGAATAGTTTAAAAACGTTTAGAAATTGACCCGGATTATTTGATTGAGAGAAGCTGCATGAGTGTAAAGATTAATTCGCCTTTTTCGTTGCATTGTTGGTTTTACTAGAATCTGTTGTATTCTAAACTCTTGCTGTGTGCAATGGACTGTCGTTAATCGCTTAATTTATCTGAGAGACCCTTATCAGGTTTCCTTTGTCTGTAAATCAGGGGGCCAGTGAGCAATACGCCTGCTTTTCTTAGGGCAAGCAAAAATTCATTTCAAAGGAAAGAAGTGGCAGATCACACTGAGAATGGTTTCCAGCACACACCATCAGCAGGGAACGGTTTTTCCAAAGAATTCCAATCTCTGTCTACAAATCTGATGGTATCTGCGTTTGTCAGTTTGTTGAGGATTCCGCCCCTTTGGTTTGAGCTGTTTTCATACAAGCAGTTGTTTCATTATGTCGCTGCTTTTTTACTTCTCCTTTTACCATGATTCTGGGAGAGTACTTTCTGCAGATTAGACTATTCTGTTAATCAGTAATGTTAAGTAACTCAACATTGAATGGTTTTGACTCTAACAGAGCAGTGGCCTTGTTTTCAGCTAATTATTCACTTTCAATTTCCTGGTTGTGTTGAATGTTTCAGAAACAGGCTCTGGACAATGTTTCCATTCACTTGTGTTGGATTCACTGACAGCCATGTGGTCAGTCAGTTTCTGGTGATGATCAGTTTCTCTGTCCTATTAGGCAATGGTCACTTGCTCAGTTTTCACTGTCTCTCCTCAGCATCAGTCCATCAGCTGCTGAAACCCTCCATCCAACATTTGAACCCTCTCAGCTTGACTACTCCAATACAGTCCAAGCTTGTCTCCAAAATGCTACCTCCATTTCCTCATGATCATCTCAGATTCTACTGTCTGTGTCCTTACAGCAAGTTGCGTAAGACATCTACCTCAGGTTTAACCTGATCTGCATTGCGTTCAGAAAGATAATTTCAAAATTTGGTTTGCTACTTCTAAACCTACCCGTGCCTTCACCCTGTCCGTCCGTGTAGTTCCACACCTCCCTGAGGTATCTGCACTTATCCAATTCCAGCTGCTTGATAGTTTCTTATTTTATTCTCCTCCCTGTTGGTGGTTTTAGTGTCAGCTGCCTTGAATCCAGGCTTGATAATTCTCTTCCCCTATTCCCTTCGACTCTGTTCCATTCCATAGGCTCTCCTTAACATCCACTTGTTTGATCAAGATTTTGGTTTCCAAACTTAAAACTCTCCCTTTGTAGATAGGTAACAGCCTCATGGTATCATTGCTGAACCATTATTATTCTGGGGACCCTGATTCAAATCCTACCACGGCAGATGTGGAATTTGAATTCAGTGTAAATCTCTACATATGAGGCTTTTGATGACCATGAATTATCGTCGATTGTCAGGAAAAACCCACCTGGGTTCACTGATGTCCTTGAGGGAAGGAAGCTGCTATTGTTACCTGGTCTAGCCTACATGTGACTACTGACCCACAGCAATGTGGTTGACTCTTACCTGCTGTCTGGGTAATAAATGCTGCCCTAGCCAGTGGTAACTACATCCAGTGAATGTATTTTAAACAAAGCTCTCAGTCCTATGATCATGTGAGAGAGAATCAGAAGGTGACCATTCATCCCCACGAGCCTGCTCCACCATTCAAAAAGACCAGGCCTGATCTGTTCGTGATTTGCATTCCATCTCCCCCTAACGCCCCTTAACTAGAATCTATCAACCTGTGTCTTAAAATACTCAGTGCACCCACCTTCTTCGGCAGAGAGTTCCAAAGTTGCACAGCCTTCTGAGAGGAAACAAATCTCGTCAGCCCTGTCCTGAAAGCATAAACCCAATTTTAAAGCAGTTCCCTTTGGTTCAGGAATGACCCACAAGTGAAACATTCTTTCCACATCCTCCTTCTCAAACCGTTCAGGATCTTATGCACTTCAGTCATGTCACCTCTCACTCTCCCAAACTCCAGCTGAAACAAACCCAGCCTGTCCAATCAATCCACGTTTTATTTCTGTCACGCTGGGTGTGAGTGGGGTTGAAATGTTGTTTTATGTTTATGATGCAGTGAATGTGTTGCTTCACTGCGAGGGGTCTACAAATCAATGCCTCACTGTATTACATATATCTTACATCACTGTGGTGTTTCCACCCCTCCCTCCATTGTCTAACGAAAAACAAGGAGAGAGAGAGATTGAGAAAAGTTATTAGAAAAGTTGTTGTCACCTAAAAGGTACTTGGTCTGTTTGTAAAAATTGCATTGGAATTGAAGTAACCAGTTGGTAACATTTTGTCAGTAATATTAACTAACAATTTATCAACGACTGAGGTCAGGCTTATCAGCTGATAACTTCTTTTACCTTACATCCTTCTTATACTGGGGGGTTATATTAGCAATTTTCCTGTCCTCTGGGACCCGCCTTGAGTCCAATGGTACCTGAAAGCTCACAACTAAAGCCACCACTATCTCTTCAGTTATTGCCTTCACAACTCTGGGGAGTAGTACATCTGGTCCAGTTGTTTTATCTACTTTCAGACCTTTCAGTTTTCCAGCATCTTCTCCTTGGTGATGGCCACCGTATTTATCTCTGTCCCCTTGACTCTCTTAAAGTTTTGGGATATTGCTCGTGTCTTCCACCGTGAGGACTGATGCAAAGTACTTATTCAGTTCCTCAGCCATTTCTTTGTTCGCCGTAACTACTCTGCCAGCCTTATTTTCCAACGGCCCAATGTCCACTTTTGCCTCTTTTGAACTTTGTATATCTCGAAAATCTCTGGCAATCTTGTTTTTAATATTACTGACTAGCTTTCCCTCATTCTTAATCTTCTCCCTCCTTATTTCTTTCTTCATTGTCGTCCATTGGTGTTTCTAGGCTTCCCAATCCTCTGGTTTCCCACTGCACTTTGCCACATGATGTGATTTCTCTTTTGCTTTTATGCTGTCCCTGACTTCCCGTGTCAGCCATGATTGCCTCATGCTCTCTTTAATGCGTGTCTTTCTCCTTGGGATGAATGTCTGCTGTGTCACCTGGATTACTCCTAGAAACCCCTGCCATTGCTGTTCCATTATCTGTCCTATTAGGCTCTTCTCCCAGTCAATTCTCTCCAGCTTCTCCCTCATGTCTCAGTAGTTGCCTTTATTTAGCTGTAATAGAGTTACATCTGATTCCACCTTCCCTCTCTCAAACTGCCAAGTAAATTCTATCATATTAGGGTCACTGCCACCTCAGGGTTCATTCAAGTTAATCTCCCTTATGAAGGTTGCCTCATTGCACAACACTAAATCCGGTACTGCCTGTTCTCTACTGGGGTCCACAAGCTGCTCTGAAAAGCCATCTTCCAGAAATTCCATAAATTAATTTTCTTGCAATCTACTGTCAGCCCTATTTTCTCAGTACCCTTGCATTTTGAGATCCCGCCGATTACTGTAACCATGCCTTTCTTACATGCTTTTTCTATTTCCTCACGTTTGTTATGCCCCAAATCTTGACTATTTCTTGGAGGTCTCTAGATAACTCCAATTATGGTGTTTTTACCTTCGTGAATCTATATTATCTGACTCCACTTCATTTATGCTATTGATTTAACTTCATTTCTTACTGATCAGGCAACCCCTGCCCACCTGCCTGTCTTTTCGTTTGGATGTAAAACTTTGAATATTTAGCTCCGATAAAGCTTCAGCCTTATCTTTTGCACTGATGTGCTACGCTTTTCCATCATTGTCAATGGGAATACTGGTGGAGCCTCTTCTTCCAGTGAGTTGTTAAATTGTCCACAGCCATTCTCGACTGGATGTGGCAGGAATGCAGAACTTACATCTGATCTTTTGATTGCTGCATCACTTAGCTCTATTACTTGCTGCTTATACAGTTTGACATGCAAGTTTGCTGTTTGGTCGCTTCACCTGATTGGCACCTCATTTTTAGGCATGCCTGGTGCTACTCCTGGCATGCTCTCCTGCACTCTTCATTGAATCAGGATTGACCCCCTGGCTTTATGGTCATAGTTGCGTGGGGGATATGTCATGCCAGATTGTGCTACTGCACAGTTCTGCTGCTACTGGGGGCCTAGTGCCTCATGGACACCTTGTCTTGAGCTGCTAGATCGTTTCAAAGTCTGTCCCATTTAGCACGGTCATACTGCCACACAACACGATGGAGGTTATTCTCAATTTGAAGGTGGGATTTGTTTCCACAATGTGGTTGCTCTTACTGTGGTTGCTCTTACTGATACCGTCATGGATAGATGCATCTGCAACTGGCAGATGGGTAAGAATGAGCTCAGGTATGTTTTTTCCCTCTTGTTGATTCCCTCCCCAACGACTGCAGACCCAGGCTCACAGCTATGTCCTTTAGGACCCAACTAACTCCATCAGTAGTACTGCCACCGAGCCACTCTTGATGGTGAACATTGAAATCCTCAACACAAAGTACATTTTGTGTCCTTTCCATCCTCAGTGATTCCTTCAATTGCTTTTTTAAAATTCATTTGTGTGACTTGGGCATCCCTATTTGCCTTTGAGAAGATGGTGCTGAGCTGGTTACTTGAATCGCTGCAGTCCACTTGTTGTGGGTCTTTGACCCACAATGCCATTAGGGAGGGAATTCCAGGATTTTGGCCCAATGACTGTGAAGAAACAAATATATATTGCCAAGGCAAGGTGGTCAGTGGCTTTGAGGGAAACTTGTAGGTGGTGATGTTTCCAAGTACCTGCTGCCCTTGTCCTTCTGGATGGAAGTGATCGTGTGTTTGGAAGGTGCAGCCTAAGATGCTTCGGTGAATTTCTGCAGAGCACCATGTAGATAGTATACACTTCTGCTACTGACCGCTGACGGTGGAGGGATTGAATGCTTGTAGATGTGGTGCCAATCAAACAGGTTGCTTTTTCCTGGATTCTGTCGAGCTTCTTGAGTGTCATTGGGGTTACACCCGTCCAGGAAAGTGGAGAGTATTCCATCGCACTCCTGACTTGTGCCTGGTCGATGGAGGATAGACTTTCAGGTACCAGGAGGTGAGTTCCTTGTCACAGTACCCGAGTCTCTGACCTGTTCTTGTAGCCACTGTGTTTATGTGGTGAGTCCGTTGAGTTTTTGGTCAATGGTAACAGTGGGAGATGGAGTGATGTTAATGCTGTTGAATGTAAAGGGGCAGTGGTTAGAATGTCTCTCGTTGGTGATGGTCATTGTCTGGCGCAAATGTTACTTGCCACTTGTCGTCCCAATCCTGCGTATTGTGCAGATCTTGTTTCATTTGAGCATGGACTTCTTCAATACTTGAGGAATGCGAATGGTGCTGAACACTGTACATTCATCGGCAAACGTTCCACTTCTGACCGTGGCAAGGTCATTGATGAAGCAGCTGAAGATTGTTGGGCCGAGGACGCTACCCTGAGGGACTCCTGCAGAGATGTCCTGGAGCTGAGATGACTGACCCTCCACAACCACAACCATCTTTCTTTATGCCGGTTATGAATCTAACCAGCGGAGTGTTTGCCCCCGGTACCCATTGTTACCAATTTTGCGAGAGTTCCTTGATGCCATACTCAGTCAAAAGCAGCTTTAATGTCAAGGACTGTCACTCTTACCCCACCTCTGGAATTCAGCTGTTCCGTCCATGTTTGAACCAAGGCTGTAATGAGATCAGGAGCTGAATGACGCTGGGGAAACCCAAACTGGGCGTCACCGAGCAGGTAATTGGTGAGGAGATGCTGCTTGATAGCACTGTTGCTGAGCCCTTCCATCATTTCATTGATGATGGAGAGGCGAATGATTGGATGCCAATGTTGTAACTGTACTGGAAGAGCTTAGCTAAGAGAACAGCAAGTTCTGGAGCATACTTCTTCAGTACTATTGCTGGAATATTGTCAGAATCCGTAGCCTTTGCACTATCCAGTACCTCCAGCCACATTTTGATATCACGTGGAGTGAAACGAATTGGCTGGAGACTGGAATCAGTGATGCTAGGACCACTGCAGGATCCCGAGATGGATCATTCACTCGGCACTTCTGACTGAAGATTGTTCCGAATGCCTCAGCCTTACCTTTTGCACTGATGTGCTGGGCTTCCCCATAATCGACGATGGGGATATTTGTGAAGCCTCCTCCTCCATTGAGCTGTTTTCATGTCCACCACAATTCACAACTGAATGTGAAAGGACTGCAACTCTGAGATCAGATGCATTGGTTGTGGGATTGCTTAGTTCTGTATACCACTTGCTGTTTATGCCATTTGGCACGCAAGCAGCCCTGATTGGTAGCTTCACCAGGTTGACACCTAATCTTTTGGTTTGCCTGATGCTGCTTCTTGCATTCCCTCATGCAGTCTGCATTGAACCAGCGTTGATACCCTGGCTTCATGTTCATCATTCAGTGGAGGATATGCCAGTCATGGGGGTGCTGGAGTACAGTCTTGCTGCTGTTGATGGCCCACAGCGCCTCACCGATGCCCAGTCTTGAGCTGGTAGAATGGTTTGAAGTCTGTCCCATTTAGCACGGTGATAGTGCCACACAGCACGATGGAGGTTATTATCAATGTGAACGCAGGATTTCATGTCCACAAGCGCAGTAGTCACTTTTACCAATATTCTCATGGACAGATACTTCTGCAGCAAGCGGATTAGTAAGGATGTGGTCAGGTATGTCTTTTTTCTCTTGTTTTTCCTTCACCACCAGCCGCAGACCCAGTCTAGACGTTTAAGCTACAGCATTAGTTATCAAGTGATTACCATCACAATAATTGCATAATAATTTAAATCAGTCTGGCTAACAAGTATACTGAGATTGACATTTTAAATTAATTTATTGACTGGTAGGGCAAATAGTACAATATATTCTTTTTTTCAGGATTCTAACAGCATTTATTAAGTCATTGGCATTACAATTATTACACAATGCTTTAACTTAGTCATGCTGACAAGTACAGTGGGTTCATATTTGAATTTAATCCACTGTTTCCTTGTACCAATACAGTAAGATAAATATCCATTTTATTTCAGATCAACACACCTCCAAAAGAATCAATCATTTCTGATGAAACACGCATGGTAAAAACCTGAGTTTTGCTCATTTGAATGATCGCTGTAATCTCAGCCCTTTAAATTTAGAAAACCGTAATTTTCCCTGCAACAATTCCTGTTCATTTCTGCACATGGCACAGTCACATTGTAAGATGAGATTTATCATTATTCGGAAGTTCCCTAATAGCAGTTTGAAAATCGCTTTGTTGCTAATATATAATAATTGTTCATTTCAGCATATTGAATGTAGAATAAAACAGCACAGCACAGACCCTTTGGCCCACGACATTGTGTTGACCTTTTATCCTACCGTAAGATCAAACTAACCTCCATACCCTTCATTTTACTATCATCTATGTGCCTATACAAAAGTCACTTAGAAGTCCCTGATGGATCTGATTCTCTGACCACCACTGGCAGTGCATTCCACGCACCCATCATTATCTGTAAAGAAACTATCTCTGACATCCCCCTAAAACGTTCCCCATTTACCTAAAAATTATCTTTTGTGATCAGCACATCCATCCTTGGAAAAAGTCTGGTTATCCACTCTATCTATGCCTCTCATTATCTTGTACGTCTATATCAAGCCACCTCTCATCCTCTTTCACTCCAATGAGAAAAGCCCGTGCTCCCTCAACCTTTCTTCATATGACCTGCACTGCAGTCCTGGCAGCATCTTGGTAAATCTCCTCTGCACCCTTTCAAAAGCCTCCACATCCTTCCCAAAATTAGGCGAGCAGAAATGAACGCAATATTCCAAGTGTGGTCTAACCAGGGCCCTATAAAGCTGCAGCATAACCTCCTGGCTCTGAAACTGAATCCCCCAGCTAATGAAAGCCAACACACCATACGCCTTCTTGAGAACCCTATCATCTTGAGTGCCAACTTTGAGGGCACTATGGATATGGTCCCCAAGGTCCCTCTGTTCCTCCACACTGCCAGGAATCCTGCCTTTAACCCTGTATTCTGCATTCAAATTTGAAATTCCAAAATGAATCACTCACACTTTCCCAGGTGGCACTCCATCTGCCATTTCTCAGCCCAACTCTGCATACTGTCAATGTGCTATTAAAACATTCAACAGCCTTCCACACGATCCACCACTCCACGAACCTTTGTGTCATCGGCAAACTTACTAACCCACACTTCCACTTCCTCATCCAAGTTATTTATAAAAATCACAAAGATCAGAGGTCCCAGAACAGAATCTTGCAGAACACCACTCGTCACCATGCTCCAAGCTGAATAGTTTCCATCTACTGTCACTCTGTCATCTGTGGGCCAGCCAATTTATTATCTGGACAGACAGGTTTCCTGTATCCCATGTCTCCTGACTTTCTGAATGAATCTACCATAGGATCCATATCAAACAATTTGCTAAAATCCTATACATCACATACACTGTTCTGCCATCAATGTGTTTTGTCACATCTTTAAAGAATTCATTAAGGTTTGTGAGGCATAACCTGCTCCATGCTGACTATACTATTCCAAATAATCATAAATCCTGTCTTTCAGAATCCTTTCCAGTAATTTGCCCACAACTGATGCAAGACTGACTTGTCTATAATTTCCAGGATTATCCCAATCCCTTTCTTGAACAAGAGAATAATGGTTTCCACCATCCGGTGGAACTCCAGAGGACAGTGAGGATGCAAAGATCTTTGCGAAATGCACAGCAATCCCTTCCCTTGCTTTCCATAACGACTTTAGTTTCATCCGTTCTGGCCCAGGAGACTTATCTATCCCCTTGTTTTGCAATATTTTCAGCACATCCTCCGTCTAACATCAACCTGTTGGAGCATATCAACCATTAAGGACCTCCCATACCTCTTCCAACTCGTGGCCCACGTTCCCTTCACTGTTAGGGGTATAAATGTGGAATTTTGTCTCAGTACTGAATTAATGTAACGATATTGCAGTCTATAACGTCTCAATTACAGTGACTATCAAATTGTATTTTAACTGAGGAAACAAATTTGAATTGATTTGGTTATATTTCACTTCATGCTAACAATAAGAGTTTCCTTTTCTCATTCGTAAAACTTACTTAAAATTCATCTCACTTTTATGTACAGAAAGTAGAATTGACATCTGTTTGTTCCGTTCTTTATCAAAGACTGTTAATTTTGAATTTGTAGAAGTTGTGCATTCTTGGAAGGAAGAGAAATTGTCTTCAGCTGAATATTCACATTGAATGACTGATGCATTTTCTTTTAAAAAATCAACGTACAATGATCACGCAGTCAATTTGTCGTTTGAAGAATTGTCATGAGATTCATATTTACTTAAGAACATCATTCCTTTACTCTATTATTAATGTAAATTTCTATTTCATTTCTAGTCCATTACACACACAAACTACCTAATTAATTCCCACTCCAATTACTACAATAAACAGCTGATTAGTTTTCATTTGAGTAACCACATTAAATATGCCATTACAGTCCTGCCCGTCCTGGGTGGGAACATTTTCAAAGGAGCTTGTGGAGCTGTGGTAGTGTCTCTACTACAAGACCAGAAGGCAAGGTTTCAAATCACACCTTCAATTGAGCTGTATCAGAACAACTCTGAATGTTGATTAGAAAATACCTAAGCACAGACTTTTCAATCCAACATTAGATCTGCTTCTATCTATTATTCGTTGCAATAATCACAAAATCTGATTGTTATTTTTGTCACATTACCAAGAAATATGTGTGCAGGTATCCCCCACTTTGAAAAAGTTTGTTTTACGCCACTTTGCTTTTCCAAAATAATTACCTTAGTACGTGCTTTCTCTCGCTGAAAGAAATCCGAAGTGGATTTTTGCTTTTAGGAAATTGGGGGATTTTTTTCCCATACAAATTCATGCTTTTTCGATTTACACCATTTCAACTCATGAAAGGTTTCATTGCAATGCTCTACTTTCGGATAGCGGGGGATACATGTATCTAATTACGTTGCTTATAAGTTCCTGAAGAATATTTGAGAATGTTGTAGAAATGGCGCAGAATTTGGGTGGCACGATGGCTCAGTGGTTAGCACTGCTGCCTCAATTCTGTGTGGCAACTTTCTGTGTCGAGTTTGCACATGCCCCCCGTGTCTGCTTGGGTTTTCTCCAGGTGGTCCGGTTTCCTCCCACAGTCCAAAGATATGCAGGTTAGGTGAATTAGCCATTCTAAATTGCCCATAGCGTTAGATGGGTTAGTCAGGGGTAAATGTAGGGGAATGGGTCTGGGTGGGTTTCTCTTTGGAGAGTTGGTGTGGACTTGTTGGGCCGAAGGGCCTGTTTCCACACTGGAGGGAATCTAATGTAATCTAAAGGTTAAAATGTCTAAATCCAATTGATCATTCTTTTTTGTTTGGACTTGCGGCCTTTGAAAAAATCGAAACACATGAAACATTATTCTTTCATACTATAAATTTGAAATAAAGTTGATTTCTTCTTCAGTAAACTAACAAATCCCACTACCTATTTCTTGTTAGTCAACTGATTAACTACTTTGTAATTAAATGTTGTGATTCATCTAAATATTACTCAGTCCTTTCATAAAAATGATTTTTAAATTATTGTTCAATTTATGAATTGTCAGAAAATTTTTTTTTTTCCATTTACCTGTTCATTTTGACTGTAAAATTAAAATGCTTTGAAAATATTGGAGTGCATTCATTTGAAAATAAGCTTTTCACATCTCTCACATATCTTGCTTGTTGCATTGTGGATTAAGAATGTTTCCTGGTGGAATTCCAGTAAAAGCCAAACATTTGTTGACTTTAACTAAGATCTTAACACCCAATTATCAATCTGTTGTTACATCATATAAAATATATCAATGTTATTGAAATCAATACTCACACAAACTATTGCACATAAAGCCACACAAAGGTCTTCTTGGCTATAATGCAAGGTTACAGGAATATGGAAGGGAGATGAGTTTGGGTGGGATAATCTTCGGTGTAGTAGTGTGCACTTGATGGGCTGAATAATATGCTTCCACGCTGAGGGAATTCCATAATTACTGTTCAGTAGAGCAATCTGAGTAAGTATCTTCTTGTTCCTGAGATCAATAAACCCAGTAAACATTTGGTTGTCATTCCATCCAATAAATGCAGTTGATATCTTATATTGCATTTCAGTAATTGCATATGATTCCTGTTGCTGAAAGCAATAGTCATACTTTATCATGAATTATCAAGGATGCAACAGCAAAAAGATTGAAATGTTGATAGTTCTAATTTGTAGCAAGCTTCCAAACTGCTTTCCAGTTCAAATATCACAAAAATTGTGCAATTTTGCCTGAGTACAGTCATAGTTGTAAATATTTTGAGTTCGTGTCCATTAAAAAAAAATATCTGCCTATTCAGAGCAAATACTGAATGTTGCCACTGTAATTTTAATTTACTGTGTCTTTAATTCTGTAAAACATTCCTGTTAATTGCTCCTCATTTTCTTTCTCACTCGAATTCAAATGTCAAAACATTGCTCATAGTAAAATTATATGTATTAGAACTGAGTATACTCTACAAGGAAACAAATGGAAGGATATACAGAATTATTGAACAGCCTATACAATGGGATGAAAAACAATTCCTTCTAGTATACACTTTTACAATTCATCAATCCTGCCAAAATATTCTCATTCTCAGTTTATCGATCTTAATGTGTATCTAATCAATGTCAGTGTAAACTGCATGAAAATATTGAATCGTTTTATTTGTTAAATGACTAAAATAATTATTACTTAATTGTTATTACAAAAGTGAATTATATTTTAACTATCTACAGAGGTCAAATGACCATCGATCCTAAATTGGACATTCTCAATTCACCCAAAGCTGGACTAACTGGGCTGAGCAGAAAATTCGCTAAACTCAATGAAACAGCAGCTACTATCAGTTGGCTGCGGAGAACAGTGGAAACCCAAGTCAAAGAGATCACAATGTTTCAGGGAGATCCAGTTACAACCAGCTCAATAGTTGTGTATTGGAGGAGTTTCATCCAGAGTTGCTGTCATCTTGACTTCCTGCCAGTGGCTCAGCACTTTACACTTCTCCACCATGGCAATATTAAAGGGTGTTGGAGTCACCCTGCTGGAAGCTTTCAATCCAGTTCATGGACATAGTAGGACCTTTTATCACTCGACTATTAGTCATTTCCAAACCATTTAAAACCGCTTAACATTATTGAAATCAATGTGCACACAAACACTGTGATACATAAAAACACATGACTGTCTTCAAGGCCATGTAATTACTGTTCAGTGGAAAATGCTTCGTAGGTAACATTTGCTTGGGTTGTATATCCACAGCACACACCTGGTTATCACCCCATCCAAGTCATCTGCAAGAGATAATTGACACACTACATGTTGATCAGATTGATAATCACTCGTTAATAATAATGCTTGAGGATATTAATATTAAAATGTATATGTGATGATATTCCTGAATATTTGAAAGATTTCCAATAATTTTCCAGTGCATCATCAATTATAAATGTGTAATTGTGGCTGAGTACATCAATACCTGCAAGATTTTAAAACAAATCTCCATGAAAATTACTCATTTGTTTATTCAGAACAAATATTGAAAAAATCCTCTGTAAATGCCAGTGACTGTATTTTTATAGGATACCCACATTCCTCATCTAGTTATTTTTGTCCTAATTGTGACTTGAATATCTAAATGTTGATGATATGAAAAATTGCAGGAAATGTACTATTTTCATTGAGAAGAAAAGCAGAGAAAGGAATTCTTAAATAACTGAGAATTATGAACCAAACAATACTGATTAATAATCCCTCAATGTCTTTTGTTTTTCAAAACATCACCATGTCATTTTAATCTTCAATTCACTATCTTAATGAATGTCTAATCAACATTAGAGCAAACTAATTTGAAAATATTTAATCATTTAATTTGCCAGACCTCTAACATTAATTATCAATTTATTGCCATTCCAATAATCAGACAGTAATTTTGTTTAGTCTTTGTGACAGGCATCGTGAGATTCACATTTTAGTTTAATCCATTGTTTATTAGCATGAATATTAAAATGAAAAATTGTAATCATTCTTTCCAGGTTAACACATTTGCAAAAGAACCCATGATTTCCCATCCACCGCTCATAGTAAACATATTATCCCTTCTGATGTGAATGCGCAAAATAATCATGAAATTAATATTCAGTCTTATTATTTAACACATGTTAGATTGGTATTAACTCCAATAATTTCTGTGCATTTCTACACATCACACAGTTGCACAGCAATATGAGATTTCTTGCCAATTTAAAGTTTGACATTCACTGATTTAAATACAAATTATTTCTTGTTTCCAATATTTAATAATTGTTCAAATAAGTAGATCCAGCTTTAAGTTTGGAATCATGTTTCAGTACATCAACTGATGTACACATATCGCATGGTATCAATGTACAATTATAGCAAATGCTGGATTTTATGGTAATAGTGCAATCCTAGTTGATTTTTAGTTCAGTAATGGGATGTAAATTGATTTTTATTTTAATAGTGGAATCCTGTTTGACTTGCTTCGATGTCAATTCAGTACAAACATTTATCTTGTTTTGAATGCCACATCCAGCTCGTGATAAAAATGTTCTAAATTTCCTGTACTGTTTTTTGTGCGAAGTGAAGCCACATAGATTTGCTGTTCAGTTCAACAAATTTAATCATTTTTGAATTTTGAAAGTCCTGCTTTAAAAAAAAGCAAAAGAGGAATGTGTCCTTCAGCTGATTAATCACATTAAATGAATGTTTGCTTTTATGGATCATGTGCACTGCAAACTTACATCAATTAAAAATACATGTTCCTTCAAGTAAACCAATAGAACGAAATACATACTTCATGTATCATCTGCATTTTTGAGCAAAATTACTGAATGGCTCATTTTTTCTTCAATCCATTAATATATTTTATTCTTCAGTTTACCGATCTTAATGAACATCCAATCAACATCAGAGCAAAGTACTTTCAAAATATTTAGTCAATTTATTTGTTCAGGTTAACAAAAATAATTATCGAGTCATTATCATTACAATAATTGTGAAATAATTTAAGTTTGTCCTTTGAAGGTTATAGTGAAATTCATGAATTAATTTAATCTATTCTTTAACTTAATCCATTGGAACAATACTACAATATGAAAATGCATTTTTCTTTCAGGTCAACTGTCCCATAATGGAATCCACGACTTACCATTCAAATCTCATTGTAAATACAGGTATCTGGCTTTTGCTCATATGAATGATCACAGTAATCTCACCTTTGTTGATTGAGGTTTTCACTGCAATAATTTCTGTTCATCGCTACACATTGCAAAATCACATTTCTGATTCTTCTAACTGCACTAACAGAATTTTGAAAATCTATGTGTTGCTAATAGCCAATAATTGCTCAGTTCAATAATGGGTGTAAATGTGGAATTATATCTCAGCATACGAACTAATGTGAAGACATTGCAGTGTACAAACTCACAATCATTCTGAATATCAATTTATATTTTAACCATGGAAACAGAGTTGAACTGATTTCATTATATTTCACGTCAATGATCATATTTATTTGTATTTCTAATCACAGACTATTTTAGATGTTACAAAATTCTTTATAATTCATGTCACTTTTTAAGGTCGCAAAGTGAACTTAAAACCCACTTGCTCTTTCCTTTATCAATCGTAACAATTTGTGTATTGAAGAAACGGAGATGGATACAGCACGAAAACAGGCCATTCAGCCCAACTTGTCCATGCCGACCAGGTTTTGTAAACTGAACTAATCCCATTACCTGCATTTGGCCCATAACCTTCTGGACCTTTCCTCGCCACCTAACTGTCCAAGAGTCTTTTAAATGTCGTAATTGTACCAACCTCTACCACTTCCTCTGACAGCTCATTTCATAAGCGCACCACACTCGGCGCAAAAAGTTGACCCTCAGGCCCCTTTTAAATCTTTCCTCTCTCACCTTTACAGTCGTAAAGACTGTAAACTCTTTACGACTACAAAGTTCTTAAAATTTTGGAGGAATTTAAAAGCAGCATAATGACATTCATACTGAATTCGTGACCCGAAGCAAATAATTTGGAGGTATTGTGATCATTAAAATGAACAAAACTTACAAATGAACAAAACTTAATGTTAGAGTGAAAAGCAATTCGGTAGATATTTATATATTTTCTCATCAAATTTCAGAGGTGCTTTGATATACCTCTGTGGAAGGTGGGAATTGAATCCTGGTCTTCTCGTAGAGACATTACCGGAGCTCCATAAGAGTTTTCCATAATGTTCGACTCAGGAATGGGAGGACTATAATCACATGTTTACTGTAGATACTCTCATGAAAACTGCTCAGATATTTATGAAAATAATTGGACTGGGATGGAATCAGATACTTTCTGTGTGTAATGGACTGACAAAAATAATAATGTTGGAGCTAAACAACAATTGTCTTGATTAAATATAAATCGTGTGATAATTCGCAGGAAGTTGAAGGGAGAATCAGTGAAGACTAACAATAAATCAAATGATTCAATATAATTCAACAGTTATTCATTTACCTAAATGAAACTTAAACTGCATTGCAAAGGTCATAAATTGGAAATAATGTATTTTTGATTCCCAGAAATTTCAAGTTCTTGTTTCTGATCTACAGCATCTACAGATCTTTCCGTTTTTATTTATAATCAATGTTAGAATTCTAAAAAAGAAAACTGTTTCAGTGCTTTCAAAGTAGCTTACTTTGATGTTGATTAAATATTCATTAAGATCAGTAAATAGGATTAAAACAAGGTAACTAGGTTGATAGAAAACTAATGGTCATTATCAGACAGAATTATATTTTCATTCAAAAATGCAGGCGATTCAAGAATTCTCTCTTCTTTCCATTGTATTTCTTGGAGAGAAAGGTAATTTATAATTTGTCAAATTTTAACTGCAATTAGTGGTTAGATGTTTGGGACAGAATTAGACAGAACGTGAATAGATAATGAATGTGATTATCCTTTTTAGTAAAAGGTACAATCCATGACATTTGGTAGAAAGAAGAAATGTGACACACTTGTGAAATATTGTACATTGACAAATAATTTGGGATAAAAGCTTTAACATTTCTGTATCTTCAAATCACTTTTTCATACATTGAACTAAAAATTTAAAAACAATGTGCATGAATTGGGACAGAAGAAAAGGTATTAAAGATGACAGATCAGCTAAAAGCAAATTCCCTTTTTCCAAACATGTGGTATTTAATTAAATCATTGGAAATTTAATGGATTTTTAGCAAGAACTACAATAAATGTGAACAATCAAGTGAAATATAATTAAATCAATCTAACTAAGTTTCCACCCATGAAATTAAATTTAGCTATGTTTGGGAGATTGTAGAGTGCAATGTGTTTTTGAGTAAATTGATGTACTAAGCCATAATTCCACATCTACAGCTGGATATATTGGAGTTAAACCTGTTCGTTATTCGCAAGAAAATGGTTTAAAATGGCTGAAAACAAATTTAAGAATAATGAGAAAATTTGTATTGCAAAGTGATTGTACGATATGTTGGCGAGAACTGAAATATTGTTGTGAAAATTCATTAGACTTCTTATAATTGATAAATCTAATTAATAATCCTTCCATTAAAATGAGTAGTGAGATGAAAGAGTATCAGATATTTACTATGAGTGTTGGATGAAAACTCTTTGGTTGATTACCGGTGTGTTGACCAGAAAAAAATGTTAATATTTCATGATGATACTGGCATTAAGAAATAATGGATTAAAAATAAAGGGGGAATCTCATGATGCTTGTTAGAAAGACTAAATTTCATTAAGGTGTGATAGTTAAAATTAAAAAAAAAAGTCTTTATAGAGAAGGCAATGGCTTAGTAACATTATTGCTAGCCTGTAAATCCAGAGATCCAGATGATGTTCTGGGGACCCAAATGTGAATCCCACCACGGCAGGTCTGACTCCAAACCCACAACAACGTGGCTGACTCTCAACTGTCCTCTGGGCAGTTAGGAATGGGAAATAACTGCCGGCCTGTACAGCGACACCCTCATTCTGTAAAGGCATATAATGTTAGAACTCAACAATTAAAATGATTCAATATTTCCAAAACAGTTTGCTTTGATCTTGACTAGATGTTCACTAAGAGTGGTAAACTGAGGATTAAAATATTGTTTCTTTTTAATAACATTCAGAGATTATTGATCAGAATTGTTTTGTCATTCAAGAGTCTCATTTATTCAAGAATTCTATATTTCCCTTATTTTCCCTCGTTCTTCCACAGGATCTGTACTGGGACTCTGTTGTTTATGGCGTACAAAAAATGACTTAGATGAAAATATAAATGATGCATTAGTAAGTGTGCAGACAATGCAAAGGTTGGGGGAATAGTGGATGTGTGGAGGGTTACGAAATATTACAGTGGGACATAGAAAAGCTGCAGATATGGGCGGAGAAATAGCAGATGGAGTTTAATCCATGTAAGTGTGAGGTGCTGCTCTTTGAGAGATTAAATAATAAGGAAAAGTATATGGTGAAAGACGGGACCCTGAACAGCTTTGTTGTTCATGGGAATCGTGTCATTCAAGTCCACGTCTCCCTTAAAGAGAACATGCAAGTAGATAAGGTGGTAAAGATGGAATTTGGCATGCCTGTCTCTATTGGTGAGCAAATTGATTACCAGAGTCAGGTTGTCATGTTGCAGCTTTATAAGACTTTGGTTCGGTCATACTAAGAGTACTGTGTTCAATTGTGTTCACCACATTACAGGAAGGATGCAGTGGCTTCGTAGAGGACGCAGAGGGTGCTTTGTAGGATGCTGCCTTTTTTAGAGGGTATGACCTATTATGAGATGCCAAAAAAGCTCAGGATATTTTCTCTGGAGCAATGGACTTTGAGGGGAGACTTGATCAGATCAGGCAAAATTATGAGATGCCTAGATAAGGTTAACAGTCAAAATGATTTTCTGAGAATTGAAATGTCAAAAACTAGGTGGCAAGCACTTAAGGTGGAGGGGTGGGGTGAGTGGATGGTGGGGACTTCAAAGGAGATGCAAGGGGCAAATATATTTTTACAGAGAGTGTTAGGTGTCTGGACTGGACTTCTGGGGTGGTGGTGAAGGCAGATACAATTGGAGCGTTTAACAGTCATTTAGATTGGCACATGAATATAGAAGGACGGAGGGTTATGGGCCAAGGCCAGGCAGAAGGGAGGAGTTTCATTTGGCATCATGCTCGGGATGATGTCATTGGGAAAGTGTCCATTCCTGTGCTGCACAGGTCAATGTTCTATGCTCATTTCAAGTGCAATAATGTGTAACTCACATGACATTTAATATAATGAATATTTAACCGTGACTGTCAAAATTAGGAATAAAATAGGAAAACAACAAACTTGAGTATAATCGAAAGATATGGTCAATGACATTTACAGAGGTAATTTTTCATTTTTTGTTCTGAATTAACAAATATCTTTAAGGCATGTGTTTAAAATATTTGTACTGAGCCATAATTTTTCAATGATAGTTTGACTAGAAACCTGTCAGAAAACTTCTGAAATTCATATCTTACCTTAATCCATTATTTCTTAGTGCCAATACAACAATAAACCAAAGCATTTTATTCATGTTCATAAAACAAAAGCATTAATTTTCCATATAATGCTCATTGGAAATAGCTGATTGCTACTCATATTAACAGTCAAAGTAATCACAGCGCCATCCATAATGAGATATCTAAAGACATTTTATCCAATAAATACTGTTTATTTATACATATTGCTTGTTCAACTAGCAATGTGAGATTTCTCATTAATATTCAGCTCACTCATAGCATATTAATAATTTAGTTATTGCTAATATATAATAGTTGCTCAGTACATTAAGGGGTATAACAGTTGAATTATGGCTCAGTACATCAACGGATGAAAAGGATTTGCAGTGTTCAATCTCCCAATTATTGTGAATATCGATGTGTGTTTTGAATTGATTATATTTTTCTTCAATGCTTAAATTTCTGATCAATTTGAGTTAAATATTTTAATGTGAAAAAATAGTTCATTTTTTGTGTAAACAAGAAAAAGAATTTACAGCTGTTTGCTCTTTCCTTTTTCAATAAGAGTAAATGTTGAATTGGTGAAAGTTGTACAGTAGCGGAAGGAAGGGAATTTGGCTGCAAATGAATAGTCACATTGAATAACACTTTTTTTCTGATTTCTGAATGTTGCAAAAAATTCTGATTGTCTTTTTATTATGAGAACAAATACTTTAAACATATTGAATAGTTTTATTTATTTTAATGAATTTACAATATCTTTAATGAATTTACATGTCTTTCATTTAATTATCATGATATTAATTTTTAAGTATGACCATTTGTGCTTTGTACCGTTATTATTGTGAATTACTATTTCATTGTTCGTCCATTACACACAGAATCAGGCAAATTATCGCAATGAATCTTGTTTAGTTTTCGTTCGCATAACCACAGTGAGGATGTGACAATACTCCCACCATTCCTTGATGAGAACATAATGAAAGGCTCTTGTGGAGCTCTGGTAATGTCTTTACTACAAGACGACGAGGCGTGGATCGAATTCCTACCTTGAGCAGACATGTGTCAGAGCAGCCAAGAATGTTGGTTCAAAAATATCGAAGCGGAGACTGAATTGCTTTTCAATCCAACATTGGATTTGCTTCTACCTGTTGTTCATTTCCATAATCACAGAACTCTGCGATTTATTATCTTCAGGTCACTAACAAAACTATGTATCTCATTATAGTATCTGAAAATTTTAAATTTGAGAACATTGTAGTTTTTAAAACTTAAACTATCTAAATAATGATTTTTTTGTTTAAAATATCCTACAAAAATTGGGGGGGGGGGGGGGGGGCACAGTGGGTCAGTGGTTACCACTGTGGCTTCACAGCACCAGGGTCCCAGATTCGATTCCAGCCTCGGGCGACTGTCTGTCAGGAGTTTGCACATTCTCCCTGTGCCTGTGTGGGTTTCGTCTGGGCATTCCACCTTCCTCCCACACTCCAAAGATGTGTAGGTTAGGTGAATTGGTCATGCTAAATTGCCCGTAGTGAAAGGTGCACTAGTGAAAGGGAAATGGGTTACTCGTCGGAGGGTCGCTGTGGACTTGTTGGGCCAACTGGCCTGTTTCCACACTGTAGGGAACTAAAAAAAAGAATCCAATTATGATCCATATGGTGAGCAATAGCATTTTACTGCCAATCAGCTCAGGAATGTTCACATATAACATATTCTCTGAATTCAATCCTGCAAGAGTTTCAATAAACATTTAACACATAAACAATATGCATTTCAGAAAATCACGTACATGAGTCCTTTTTCTGTACTGTGCAAGATAAAAAATTGATTTCTCCTTCAGTAAATGAAACAGATGTCATTTCCTATTGCCCTTCAGTCTCTTGATTACCTTTATTATACAACAAAATGTTGTAACTCATCTCATTATTGGTCCATCTTTTGATCAAATTAAATTTCTCCTTCCACTTCGATTGATGTACTGAGAGCTCATTTTATTTTCCTCTCGCCTACTTATATTCAGTGTGAAATTAAAATGCTTTGAAAATATTGGTGCGTTCACTTGAAAATCGAAGTTGCAAATGTCTCACTGATCACATGTTGTTTTTAAATGCGAGTCACAAAGGAATTAGAGTAAATTCTTACAACAGTGGCTTTAATTATGATCTTTAACACCCAATTGTTAATCCATTCCTATATCACATAAAGAAATCTCAATGTTATTGAAATCAATGCTCACACAAAATGGCACATCGAGCCACACAAAGTCTTGATGATCATATAATTAATGCTGAGTAGAATCACCTGAGTAAGTTCCTTCTTGTTCCTGAGAGCAAGCACCACAGTAAACATTTACTGATCATTCTATCCAATGAAGTCAATCGTTACCTTATATTTCAGTTCAGTAATTACACAGGACATATGCATTTAAAACCAATAGTCATTTTTTTATTACAGATGGTTGAGGACGCTAGCACCAACATATATCGAGATGTTGATGATCCTGATTCGTTACATGTTTTAGAACAGGTTCCCAGTCCAAAGTTGGCAAAACATTTCATTTTAGCTTAGTACAAATACTTTGTACTCATGTCTATTAAAAAAAATCTTCATCTGCTTATTAAGAGAAAACACTAAAAATTGCCACTGTAAATTTTATTTATTGTTTTCATTCATGAAAATACTCATGTTAATTGCTTCTCATTTTCTTCTGAATTCTGATATAAATGTCGAAATACTGACCATAATAAATTATATGAATTATAAAGGAGTGTTGTCTGCAAGAAAACCAAAGGAAGGAAGTATGGACTTCTTTGTAAAACAGCTCCACGTTTGGGAAATCAAAGTATACACACACCCTGCACAAAGACGACATGACCATGTTCAAGGCCATCTAATTACTGCTGAGTAGAACACTCTTCTGAAGTATCTTATTGTCCTTGAGCTCGATAAGCACAGCAAATATTTCGTTATCATACCATTCAATGGATGCTAGATGTTGATATTCCTGAATATTTCTAAGTTTTCTCATTGTCCAGTCTAATCATCACTACAAAAGTGTAATTGAAGCTCGTTATATCGATATCTGCAAACATTTTGGAGTCATATACATTAAACGTATTTGTTTCTTAAAAGAAAATATTGAATACCATTCTTCACCACTCAATGACATTGACTTTCATTCTGTAATATTAATTTCCCTTGTCTATTTATTTTCTTCCATGTTTTAGCGCAAATGTCTAAATATTGATGATACATAAAGTAACTACAATTATGAATTATTTTTCTTCAGAAGCAAACCTGAGATAAGAAAAATAGAATATTGAAAAGCTGAGAATTTTGAATGGCAAAATAATTCTGATCAATGAGTACAGCATATCTGAGGTGCTTTTTACACACCATTATTCCAACATTTTTATTCTCAGTGCACTGATTTTAATGAATATCTAATCAACATCAGAGCAATCTTGTTTAGAAATATTGAGTTATTTAAGTTGTAAGACTTCTAACACTAATTTTCATTTCATTGTCATTCCAATAATTAGACAGTAATTCAGTTTAGTCTTTGTAACAACATCATGCGATTTGCATTTTAGTTAAATCCATTATTTCTTAGTGTTTCATGTTACAATGAAAAACAGATTATTTATTCCAGGTCAACACACCCACTAAACAAACAATGACTTGCATTCCAGCACTCGCAGTAAATACCTTATTCTTTCTTATTTGAATACGCTCAGGAATCATGACGTTAACGTTCAGACATATAAATCAAGTCATGTCTGATTTCTTTTCACACCAATAATTAATGTTCATCTCTACACATTACGTAGTTACATAACAACCTGACAGTTGTCATCATTAACATGGTTGCAATGAACGTTTTGTAATCCAGATTGTAGCCAAAAAATATTTTAACATTGTTCAAATACTGTATATCCAGCTTTAAGTATGATATTATGGCACAGTACATCAACTGATGCAACCATATTACATTGTAGTTTCCCATTCATCGAAAGCAGTTTTTTACTGTAATATTGCAGTGCCAGTTGATTTTTAGTTCAATAATGGAATCCTATTGATTTTTCTTTTAATAGTGGATTCCTGTTGACTTGCTTTGATTAGAATTCAATTCAATACAAACATGTTTTGTGTTTCAAATGATCCCACTAAGACCTACATCTTTTACATACTAAAATTCTTTTAAAATTTTTATGAAGTTTGTTGCATGCAAGAAAAAGTGCAGTTACATCCATTTGTTTGTTCGTTCAACAAACACAATAAATGTTCAATTCTTGGAAGTCCTACTTTTTGAAAAAGCAAAGTTGTCTTCAGGTAAAATATCACATTAAATGCCTGTTTCCTTTTTCAAATCATGTTCTTCAAAATGATTATTATTTTAATTTTAATTGTAAAAAAAAGGATGCTTTGAATATGTTGTTTTTTTATTTTTATTTCAACATTATTTATCAATGTGCAATAATTACACAATAAACAAATCATTTTTAAACCACATGTCATTCACTGCATCTTTTATTCACTATAAATTCACTTTCACTGTCAGTTTATTTTCTTCCTAATTCTGACAAAAATATCTAAACATTGATCAGAATAATAATTATATAATTTAAAATAGCATAGCTCTACAAGGAAATCAATGGATCAAAATAAAATTCTTGCATTTCCTCCATTATTGAGCAAAAAGAAAATTTTGTCCAATAATCACTGAATGGATCTTTTTTGTGTGTGTTCGGTCTTTAAACCTGTATTGTATTCCTTTGTTTACCAACCTTCATGACTATCCAATCAATATCGCAGCAAAGTGCTGTTAAGATATTGAATCACTTTATTTGCTTCCATTACAACATTAATTATCCATTCATTATCATTGCAATTATTACACAATTATTTCAATTAGTCTTTCTATCAAATGTTGTGAGATTCACATTTTATGTTAATCATTTGTATCTTAGCATGAATACTACAATATAAATTCCATTTTTTCAGCTCAACTATCCCACAATGGAACCAATGACTTCCCATCAAACACTCTTTGTAAATATCTGATATTTACCCATTTGAATAATCACAATAATCTCAGACTTTAAAATTCAGAGAACTATAATTACCTTTTATTGGAATAATTCCTGTTTGTTTGTATACATTGCGCAGTCGCACAGCAAGATGAGATTTCTCATTATTCTTAAACTGACTGATAGGATGTTGACAATCCAACTGTTGCTAATATCTAATAATTGTTCAATCTAGTATGATATATCAATGTGGAATTCCAACTCAGTATATGAACAAATATAAAATTATGGCAATATATAATCTCTCAATCATTGTGAGCATCAAGTTTTATTTTAATGATGGCAACACTGTTGAATTGTCTTTCAAGTCAACATGAGTTTTTAATCTGTCATTCGTTCCAATAATTACAATGCTTTTTTTTTCTTCAGGCCACATAGAAAAGCATACATTTAATTCTGCTGGTTCGGTATTCCTTCGAAAATATTTGAGAATGTTGCTGTCTTAAAGAAGAAAGAGTTGAAGTAAGGATATTCATCAATTCTTTTTCCAACAAGCTTTGCTCAATCAACTAAAACATATAAAAGCTTATTCTCCATGAAAAGAAAATCAATTTATTCTTCAATAAAATAAACAAATGCCATTTCCTATTATTCATCAATCAGCTGATTTCCTGCATTTGTAACTAAATGTTGTATTTTTTCTGATGTCTTTATATCCTTTACGAAAAGTTATGTTTAAAATATTGTCTAGGTTATGAATTGTCTGAATTTTTTTTAAAAAAATCGCTCACCTATGTACACTGAATGTCAGATTGGAATGTTTCGAAAATATTGGAGTATTTTCATTTGAAAGTTGACTTTGCGTAACTCTCATTTATTGCATGATGGTTTAAGTGTGTTTCCAAAGCAATGCTAGCATCAAAATTTCATTAATTTTAAATAAGATCATTGACACCAAATTATTCCATCTGCATTATTGAAATCAGTGCTCACACAAAACACAGCACATTGGGGAACACAGATCTTCATGAGCATCTAATTACTGTTCAGTAGAGTAACCAAAGTATTTTATTGTTCCTGAGAGCAATTACCACGGTATACTTTTGGCCCTCAGTCCATCCAATAAATGCAATCTATATCTTACATTTCAGCTCAGTAATTAAACACAATGTCTGCTGCTTAAACCAACAATTACACTTTTGAATGAATATTGACTGTAATACTAAGAAATAAATCTATTTCATGCTGAAAATCTTTTACATTTTCTTGTTCTTTCCTGTGTGCAAGAGAAAGCTCATGTTGCACACATTTTACTGTATTACTCAACAACACTAAATTTTGAATTTTTGGCAGTCCTGCATTTCTGGAAAATGGGAAGTGGTCTTCAGCTGGCATGTCACATTAAAGACTGCTTCTTTAATTCATGCGTGCTGCAAACTGTTTATTGTTTTCGTTTCATAAGTAGAAACTTGTTTTGAACTTGTTCCAGTCTTGTTATTCTTATTTTAATGTTATATGTCAATGTACATTGATGACGTATTTATGAAAATTCCTTTTTCAGTCAAATGTCATTTAATGTAGCTTTTGTTCAGTGTAATGTTCACTTTGACTCTATGCATTTTTCTTCCTAATTCTGACACAAATATATCAACATTGATAAGAATAATGACATAATTGTAAATAACAATGCTCTACATAGAAACCAATACATTTTTTTTTCATGTATTCCCTGCATTTTTGAGCAAAAAAAAATTCTGTTCAACATTCGGTGAATGGTTCTTATTTTTCATCTATCCTTAAAGCCAGCTACTATATTTTAATCCACAGAGTGTTACCAGTCTTAATTAATATCCAACCAAGGTCACAGCAAAATGCTATTAAAATAATGCTATCGCCCCACAGTAAGATAAGCAAGAGATATCTTTGCATTATTTACGTGCTACATCTTTCCTAGGGCAATAATCAAACTAAAATATTTACAGCTGAGAATGCTCATAGTAATCAATTCCAGCTTCGGGCAACTGTCTTTATGGAGTTTGCACATTCTCTCCGTATCTGTCTGGGTTTGCCCTGGTTTCTTCCCACAGTCTGAAGATGTGCAGGTCAGGTGAATTGGCTGTGCTAAATTGCCCATAGTGTTAAGTGCATTAGTCAGAGGGAACTGGGACTGGGTGGGTTACTCTTCGGAGGGTCGGTGTGGATTTGTTGGCCCGAAAGCCCAGTTTCCACACTGTGGGAAATCTAATCTAAAAAAATTCAAAGCATGTATTGACATGACGCAAGTTCACGGTATGGGCAATCCAGTTCAATCACCCATACAAAAGTGTAATTGTGACTCAGTACATTTTGATCAGATCCCCATTAAACTTAATCAGCTGTTTTGTTTTCCAGAGACAATATTCAAAGCAATTTCTCTATAAATGCCGTTGACTGTATTTTTCTGATACCTATGTTCTTTATCCACTTATTTTCTTTGTTATTCTGTCATAAATGTCAAAACATTAATGACACAAAAATTGCAACAATTACATATGGTAATTCTACAAGAATAGCAGCAACACGAAGCTTAGAATTCTTCGATAACTGAGAGTTTTAAATGACAGCACAATTCTGATCAATACTTGCTACGTGTCAGTTTTTATCGAACTCATCATACCAGTATTTTAATTCTCAGTTCACTGACTTTACTAAATATCTAATCGACATCAGAGCAAACTCGTTGGGAAATATTGTACAATTTACTTTGTCAGAATCCTAAAATTAATTGTCAATTCATTGTCATTCCAACAGTCATACAGAAATTTAGTTGATGTTTTGTAACATGCATCACGAGATTCACATAATAGCTGACTCCATTATTTATTAGTGCCAGTATTACAATGAAAGATGTATCTTTTATTTCAGGTCAACACATCCACAAACCAACTAATCATTTCCCATCATGCACTAACAGCATTTGAATGTTCACAGTCATCGTTGGATTAATATTGGGCCTTATAAGTTAAGACACTGCTGAATGTTTTGCATTCCAATAATTACTGCTTAGTTCTACACATTATGGATAGCAATATGAGATTTTTAATCATTTCCAAGTTTGCTATGAACTGTTTACAAGAACAATTGTTGCTAATATGTAATATTTAATAATTGTTCAAGTCCTGTGTGTCTAATTGTGGCTCCTATCCCTCTAGACCCTTCCTATCCAGAAATTCATCTGGTTGCCTTTGAAATCTTCTGAGTGTACTAGCCTCCTCCACTTCCTCTGGCAGCTCATTCCAAACACGCACAGCCTTCTGTGGGAAAGGTGCCTCAGGTCTCTCTTAAAATTTTAGCATTCTCATCTTAAACCTATGCTCTCTAGTTTTCAACTCGCCCCACCTTGGGTAAACAACTTAAACACTCAGTTTACAAACTTTCCATACTGCCTCACCCTGCAGTCCAAACATTGTAACCATGACAACATCCTTGTCAAAATTCTGTAAGCAATTTTTCGTGATATTCTAACCTTTTTGATGATGCCAATAACGCTGGACAACAACGAGCGATTGGAGACAGAAAGATGAAGCGTAGAACGGCAGCAAGTGTTAGTGCTGGACACCGCAGAACAGCAACAGCTCCCGGCGGGACTTGTTTCTGAAGTGTCATGGTTATCACGTACGCCTTTCACAGGAAAGGTTCCCCAGTATGAAACTGGGCCGAAACAGCCCTGTTCCCAACAGGAGCCTTTTAGACGAGCGGGAATGGAGCTTTCTTGCTTGCTTTGCCATTCGCAAACCTGGCTTTGAGTTTGCTCACGCAAGCCTGCTCTCGGGGTGAAAAGTAATGCAATTCCATTTAATTATTGGGCGAAACGTTGTGAAGGTTTTCTCCAACCTGGTTCTGAACATACGCCATTCTGTTTGAGAGTGCAGTTCCCGCGTTCTGATCATTCCACGAAAAGCAGTACCGTATTTGCATTCCTTGCGCAGGCGGCCCGTTTCCAAGGCAGGGTAGAAGCTGATGCACTGGTGTCACAGTGCACCACGGATTCCTGAATTAGTCTGTCTGTCAAATGTACCGCAACGTCTCCCAATGATGGGCTATCATTAGCTGCTACAAAATTGAAATTGCAGACGGGCACATCCAGGCAGAAGTGCGAGTCGGAGAGAGATCATGGAACCCTTTTCACGTGACTTTGCATCTGTTGTTATGCAGGAGCACAATTGGAAGCGCAAGAAAATAGGCAGCTAGGTCGGTTGGTAGTGTGGCCGAGCTGTCTAAGGCGCTCGATTAATACTTCAACCTTGACAGTGCTCTCGTCAAGGGCGGGGTCCCAATCCCTCCGCGACCGTTTTCGCTGATCAAATCCAACGGCGCAGCCTTGTTATAATGCAGTTTCTACCCCTGGTGCATTTCTGTTTAAGACAGAAGGAAAATGGTATTGCTTCCCGGGGAATTAAATGTGGTGTGGGGAAGTTCTGTGCTGTCATGATCGTGTTCGCCTCCCGCGCGGAAAGTCGCAAGCAGCTCCAGTGTTGCTTTCCGTTCCAGGCAAGTTGAGTTTTTACTGGAACAGAATGGAGACTGTTATTTCATCGCGGTTGTGAAACAAAGTCCTTCGGTGACTCGACTCGTCGTTATTTGGTTTTCTGGCCAATGAGAAAATCGTTCCAATGAATTTCGTTGACAGATGATATTTAATTTCTCCCATTTCCATCATTTCCGTTCTGGAGACATCGGAAGGGAAAGGGAATCGACAGATGCGTGGGTTCGAATCCCACCGCTGCCATTTCTGCTGATCGTTTCCAACGATGCAGCTTGTGAAAATGCTGTTTCGACTCCTGCTGCATTTCTGTTTAAAACCGAAGAAAAATGGGTTTGCTTCCCGGGCAATGAACTGTGGTGTGGGAAAGTGCCGACTTTTCCGGTGTCTGTGCTGTCATGATCGTGCTCGCCTCCCGCGTGGAAAATCGCAAACAGCTCTGCTGTCCCAGGCAAGATGAGCGTTTACTGGAACCGAATGTCGACTGTTATTTCATTGCTGTTGTGAAACAAAGTCCTGCGGTGGCACGACTCGTCGTTATTTTGTTTTATGGCCAATGGGAAAATCGTTCCAATGAATTGCGATGTCACATGTTATTGAATTTCTCCCATTTCCTTCATTTCCGTCCTGGGGACATCGGAAGGGAAAGGTAATCTAATCGAGACTGTGATTGGTGAAATTCACTTTTTTATGGCCCATTCTTATTGTGTTCTTTCTTTCTCTCTTTTCAGCATTGTCTGGGAAGTGGTGGTGCACTCAGGCTCCAGTATGTTTGAAAGAGCAGTTTGGAATTGCCCTGTTGTTAGTTGCGACTCATGCCCCCGGCCTGTCTCACATTTTGCATTCATGCTTGCTGTGTCTGAAAATGCATTTGGTTTGCCAGTTTTGTTTGTGTTCCGTGTTAAATGCTTTCTGTTTTGCGATTCGCTCAATACATTACGAATTGACAGGGTTTCTGAGGTAACTTCCAGCTGCAAAAATCCTCAACTGAGATTCTGGGAAAATTTCCCGGAGTATGGTCAGTCGGAGCAAAAGTGAGGAAGTCGTTCGTTTCTGCAGTGTCTTACAACGCTACCTTTCCCGTGAGCAGTCGAACAGACGAAATGATTGTGCCACAGACTGCGACGGCAAGCTCCGCTAAAAAGTAATCCTTCACAGCCGGTGTCAGCAACACAATGTTATTGGCGCACACCGCGTGGAAACAGATACTTCGGTGTATCTCGTCCATGCTCACTACATAGCCAAAATTAAACAAGTGCCGTTCCCCAGCATTTGGCCCCAATCCCTCTAAACCCATCCTATCCAGAAACTCATCCGATAATCTTTGCAATTTTCAATAGCCTCCTCCACTTGCGTTGGTAGCTCATTCCAAAGACGCACAACTTTCTGCGTGGGAAATGTGCCTCAGATCCTTTGTCAATTTCAGTCCACTCACCTAAAACCTATGCTCTCGAGTTTTCAACTCACACCAACTTGGGTAAAACACGTAAATACTCAGTTTACCACCCTTCCATAAGATCATGTCGCAGCCGTTATGCTGCAGGGAAAGTCGTCCCAACCTATTCCACCTCGCCCAACGGATCCAAACATTGACGACATCCTTGTCTATATTTTGTCATCAATTTCACGTGTTTTTTTTTAATGTTTTCAAGATATCAGTTACGCTGGACAACAACGAGCTATTGGAAACAGAAAGGTGAAACGTAGAATGGCTTCAACTTTCAGTGCTGGATGCCACTGAGCCGCAGCCCGGGCGGCAGCGGCTTGTTTCTGTAGTGTAGTGGTCTTCACGTTCGCCTCACACGCGAAAGGTCCCCAGTTTGAAAGTGGGCAGAAACTGCTTTGTTCTTCAACTGCTGCCTTTTCCATGGACAAGAACGGAGCTTCCTTGCTTGCTTTCCCATCTGCAAACCTGCCTTCGAATTTGCTGGAACAAATCTGCTCTCGTAGTGAAATGTCATGCAATTCCATTTCATGACTGTGCAGAGCATTGTAAAGTTTTTCTGCAACCTGGTTCTGATCATATGCCATTCTGTTTGAGAGTGTAGTTACCGCTTTCTGATCCTTCCACGAAAACAGTACCGCATTTGCATTCCTTGCACAGGCGGCTCGGTTCAAAGACAGGGAAGAAACTGATGCTCAGGTGTCACAGCGCACCACGAATTCCTGAACTTGTCTGCCTGTCAAATATACCCCAAGGTCGTCTCTGAAAGACCTCATTTGGAAGCTGTCTGTCCTTATTCAACGTGCGAGAATTGGCACCAGAGGTCCTGAATCATGTTTTGGAGCAGTTCGCACGTTAGTGACTCATTCAATTAGCAACAGCAATGAAAGAAATTACACTCTCAGAGGAACCTCCGGACCTGTGCTTTCATAGCGTCGCTAGTATTAAGGTCCGCCACGAGATCTAAGTCATGTTGGAACTGAAACAGAGGAATCGACAGAGAGGCTACAGAATGACATCGCATCCATTTGGTTTTCTTTAAAACACTGACGAGCAGGAAAATGTAAACGGGGACGGCGAGTGGAGAAGTGAGGCAGTTGCAGCTCTGGTGAAATTCCTTCTTTGTGATTCACTCAGCAACCAGAGACGTGAAAGTGACTCAGGCGTGAGAGCTCTTCACATCGAGAACAAAAAGCACTCAAGTGCAGTTAGCACCTCTTCCGGAGTGGGGGTGGGGTGAGGTAATTACCTTTTGACTTCTGTTACTATGTTCAGAAACTGCATTTTAGATTGAGGTGAACAGAAACTGCATTTCTAAAAAGCACCACGGAATTTAGCAAAATTTATTGAGTCGCTTCTCTTCGATTCCCACACAGGTTTCCAACTCAGTTGGTATCCATGTGGCTCATGTCCAGGAGAAAACATCTCTGCAGCAAATTGCACGGTTAAGGTAATAGGCAAGGAAAGTGGCATCTCGAACTGGCTCCGAGGTCAGAGTATCCTCACAATGTGATCTGTCGTTCTCGGATTGTAATGCTACCTCCGGTTTAAGGATGGAGAACATTCTTTGGGACACTTATTCTGCAAAACAGACACAGTGACTGAAACTGTGCTGCACGGTATGATGTAGAACACGGCCTGTTCAGCTTTGTGCATTTTCCCTGTAGTCCGGTGTGTTTCATGTTCCGTGTAAACGTGAAAGTCGCCCTGTTTCGAGCAATGGGTGAAATCATTGAGCAAAGCAAGAGTCGAAATTGCAGTAAGGTCAAGCAGATCATGTTTACTTGACCAAATCATAAGCGAATATATATTCTCACGCCCTCACAGATACATTTGGAGCTGAAAAGAGTCTGAGAAGATAGACTCAGCTTACCGTTGATTTTTGCCTGGATTGATGGGCTATCATTATCTGCTGCGAAAATGACATTGCAGCCGGGCACATCCCAGCAGCTGTGCGAGTCGGAGAGGGATCCCTTGGAACCCTTTTCATGTGACTTTGCATCTGTTGTTATGCAGGAGCACAATTGGAAAGGCAAGAAAATGGGAGCGTGCGGTCCGCTGGTCGTGTGGCCGAGCGGTCTAAGTCGCTGGATCCAGATTCCAGTCTCGAAAAGGTCGAGGGCTCGAAACCCACCACTGTCATTTCTGCTGATCAACTCCGACGCTGCAGCTCGTTAAAATGCTGTTTCCGTCCCCATTGTATATTGATTTTGAAAACGAAAGTAAAGTGGGTTTGCTTCCCAGGGAATTAACTGTGGTGTGGGATAGTGCCAAATATTTCAAAGTGTCTGTGCGGTCATGAGCGTGTTCGCCTCCCGCGCGGAAAATCGCAAGCAGTTCTGCCGTTCCAGGCAAGTCGAGCTTTTACTGGAACCGAATGGAGACTGTTATTTCATCGCTGTTGTGAAACAAAGTCCTACGGTCACTCTACTCGTCGTTATTTGGCTTTCTGGCTAATGGGAAAATCGTTCCAATGAATTTCGAAGTGGTATGTTATTGAATTTCTCCCATTTCCTTCATTTCCGTCCTGGAGACATCGGAAGGGAAAGGTAACCTAATCGAGACTGTGAATAGTGAAATTCACTTTTTATGGCCAATTCTTATTATGTTCTTTCTTTCTCTCTTTTCAGCATTGTCTGGGAAGTGGTGGTGCATTAAGGTTGCAGTATGTTTGAAAGAGGAGTTTGGAATTGCCCTGTTGTTAGTTGTGAGATTACTTTATGACTCATGCCCTCGGACTGTCTCACATTTAGTATTCATGCATCCCTGTGTCTAAAAATGCATTTGGTTTGCCAGTTTTGTTTGTTTTCCGTGTTAAATGCTTTCTGTTTTGCGATTCGCTCAATACATTTCGAGTTAACAGGGTTTCTGCGGTAACTTCCAGCAGCAAATATCCTCAACTGAGGATCTGGGAAAATTTCACAGAGTATGGTTAGTCGGTGCTAAAGCGAGGAAGTCGTTCGTTTCTGCAGTGTTTTACAATGCTACCTTTCCCGTGAGCAGTCGAACAGACTCAATGATTGTGCCACAGACTGCGACGGCAAGCTCCGCTAAAAAGTATTCCTTTAAAGCCGGTGTCAGCAACACAACGTTATTGGGGTACACAGCGTGGAAACAGATACTGCGGTGTATCTCGTCCATGCTCACCACATAGCCAAAATTAAACAAGTCCCGTTCCCTAGCATTTGGCCCCAATCCCTATAAACGCATCCTATCCAGAAACTCACCCGATTATCTTTGCAATTTTCTGAGTGTAATAGCCTCCTCCACTTCCTCTGGTAGATCATTCCAAACACGCACAACCTTCTGTGTGGGAAATGGGCCTCAGGTCCTTTGTCAATTTCAGCCCACTCACCCTTAAAGCTATGCTCTCGAGTTTTCAACTCACCCCAACTTGGGTAAAACACGTAAATACTCAGTTTACCACCCTTCCACAAGATCATGTCGCAGCCGTTACGCTAGCTATTCCACCCAGTCTCTTCCACCTCGCCCTCCGGTGGAAACATTGACGACATCCTTGTCTGCATTTTGTTATCAATTTCACGTGTCTTTTTTTTTAGGTTTTCAAGATGTCAATTACGCTGGACAACAACAAGCGCTTGGAAACAGAAAGGTGAAACGACGAATGGCTTCAACTTTCAGTGCTGGATGCCACAGAGCCGCCACCGCGGTGTTTGCGGCTTGTTTCGGTAGAGCAGTGGTCATCACGTTCGTCTCACATACGAATGGTCCCCAGTTCGAAACTGGGCCCAAACTGCAGCCTTTTACATGGGCAAGTACGTATCTTTCTTACTTGCTTTCCCAACTGCAAAGCTGCCTTCGAATTTGCTTGAACAAATCTGCTCTCGTAGTGAAATGTAACGCAATTCCATTTCATGACTGAGCAAAGCATTGTAAAGTTTTTCTCCAACCTTGTTCTGATCATATGCCATTCTATTTGAGAGTGTAGTTACCGCCTTCTGATCCTTCCACGAAAAGAAGGACCGCATTTGTATTCCTTGCGCAGGCGGCCCGATTCAAAGACAGGGAAGAAGCTGATGCTCTGGTGTCACAGCGCACCACTAATTCCCGAACTTGTCTGTCTGCCAAATGCAATAGCTGTAGAAGGAAAAATAAAACGTGCTCCAAACTTCCCTTTATCATTCATCCCTGGTTTTCAAGTTCTAAACTCTAGATATAGATCCATACGAATGAGCGAATTTACCTCCTGTTAACTCCCACCAAACTCACATCGCCTGGAACTCTTCCATATGGACACAACTCAGTTTTACCTGGTGTCACACCACATGATCTATTCGTCTTTTCCACCACGCCATGAAACCCCGCCTTGTCTTTTCAAATGTCATTATCACTCACTACATCGATGGATTCCTTTCCATTTTTTTCTTTCCAAGTAAACACTGTCCATTCTTCCTGACGACTTTTCATTCCAGTCATCGCTATCCATGTCTTTTATTATCTCTTTATATTCCAGTATTGTTCATGTTGAGAAAGGATGCTGGGTCCAATGCAACAAATTAAAGCCCGCTCTAATGCTGTATACTGCCAACGTAGTGAAAATGGAAGCTAACTCTTTCAAAAGTGAATCCGCTAGTTGTCGCATTATGTATCAATCCCTGACTGGGAAGTGACCGTTTTTCCTCACTTGTCTCTCCTTTCTGAACATTTGCTAAAGCAACACAGTAAGGGAACATAGAATGCCTAAAGTTCAGAAACTGACTATTCGCTGCAAGAAATGCACACCAATCCTCCAGGGATTAACCCTCACAGAGCAATACTTTACCCTTTTTCTCTTCATTTGCTCCTGAATAAGGCACATTACTGACAGTCGACCCAGTTGTAGGCAAATTATATCTCTGGCGCAGTGAGGCAGCAGTGATAACCAGTGAGCCAATTTGCGGCCCTGTACAATATTGCAAGGCACATGCGGACGCGTTTGAAATGCGATTCCTGTCAAAGATGCTCTACTTTTGTTGTTGCCCTTATTAGGAACAATAAATCCTGATTCCCTGACCAAGAAATGAACCCAAACCACAGCGGTGAAAACGCTGCATCGTAACCATTAGCCGACCAGGAAGGACGGCATGTGCAGTTGTATCATCTCTCAGCAGCACAGCTTTCTTTTCCAGCGATGAGAAATTTCTATCAAAAAAGAATGTTCGTGACACCGTTCTTTTACAGCACAGAATAATACATTATGTCAGTGCCAGTCATTAAACATCCATCCATTCTCGTTTCCAGATACCAATACTTGGCCCACAGCCTGACGTCTGAAGTGTTCATTTCAATGAGACTTTCCATGCAAAGTTTTAATCTCAAATGAACCAGCGATAGAGACTGAAGTCAGGTACCGTCACATTTGTTCCTGACCTGTGGGAGAACTGAACCTCATTTTGACCCATAGAGGGAACTATACAGACACATCTTTTGATAGCGACGAAGGACTCAGGAGAGCCCAATTTCCATAAAATGAAGAATTGAACAGTCTGGCCTCTTCTTTGTTCACTATTAGCTTTAAAACCCGTTTCTGTTTACATAGGTAAACTGGCAGGAGGCTGTCCTTCTAAGACTGGCCCAATCGTGAATATTTGGAACCTGCTAAACGTTAATTTCTCCACCTCTGGGGCAGCCTGGCTAGCTATGCTCTTCCAGCCTCCTATCTGTTTCATTTGGATTCCAGCACATTCCTGTTTCTACATAAGGAACGGAAGCACACAGCCGCATCCCTGTTCGTATTCGTCCTGCACTGTTTCACCATTACTTTACTGCTTCTACTGAGTCACGTTGTTCTTCCTGCCAAACAAAGGCATTCTTCGCATCAGAAGCTTGTCATTCTCATATTCCTCGAAAGAAAAACACGGATGTGGACTTCCAAACTGAAACAGATGAGGCCTGGTCTGCATAAAAAAATGACTTCCAGCTGTTCCTTCAAAAATATTTCCTAACAACATATAGAACGCACCTTCGGATGCTTGCTGCAATAGTTGTAAGAAAATTCAGCAAGACCGCCGTGAGAATGGAGGCTACAACTCCTGGTTTACAAAACCAGGGCTCGAACCACTGTGTTAAGGAAGCACTAACGTCTTGAGACTGACAAAAGATGATGACCTCGAGCAGAACAAATTCTGTCAAATCAGTTTTGTGATACAAGCTTCGTTTTGTGTGACAAAATACGACTTGAAACCCACTTCTTTGATCACTTGTTTGTTATAACACTTTGTCAGCTTCCCAATATCTCATAATGTGACAGGGATCAACATTTGTTTAAACTCACACAGAGGAAAAGTTTTGAAGTTTCTATTATGAAAAAGGCACGTTGTAGTGTTAATACCAATTAATTGTCATTGATTTCAGCATGTATTGCAGTTTTTCTTCATCACTTGGTGAGTAATTCCTTTCCGATAGCCCTGTGCGATTTAGATAGCGATGGGATTTCATAATTTATGGCTTTGGCAGATGACGTTTAGGCACCAAACGTGAAACAGTTCAAATCGAACATGCTCTGGAGGTTGGAATTCGAGGGAATGCAGATATCTGAGAGAGCACTTTAAAACACAATCTCGGGTGTCGTGTCCGCTGGCTGGGTTGGCATACTATTGACGAGCTCCGTTTGCTCTTGAGTGGGCTGGACGACATGACAGTGATACATAGAGGGAAGACAGTCAAGAGATTTGTGGAAAATGATGAAACCTTTGAAATTTAGCTGCCCAGTGGTGGCTGAGCAACCCTTGTTGTGAGTGCACCCACATGCAGAGAAGGTATTGGAAGACATCAGGATTACATCATTGGGTGAATAACCTGCAACTCCTTCCCTTCCACCATGAGGGAGCCCGTGTGGAAAGATAAAGCTGTGAAGGCCGCATTGCACGTTTGGGAAAATGGGCGTTGGTAAAAATGTCATTCAGATAATGAACAATGAAACAGTGAACAGAACGCAAGTGCACCGTTGAACAGAAGCTGAGGGAGTTAGAACATAGAACATAGAACATTACAGCGCAGTACCGTCCCTTCGGCCCTCGATGTTGCGCCAACCTGTGTACCAATCTGAAGCCCACCTTACCTACATTATTCCATGTACGTCCATATGCTTGTCCAATGACGACTTAAATGTACTTAAAGTTTGGGAATCTACTACCGCTGCAGGCAAAGCGTTCCATACCCTTACTACTCTCTGAGTAAATAAACTACCTCTGACACCTGTCCTCTATCTATCATTCCTCAATTTAAAGCTATGCCCCCTCGTGCTGGTTGTCGCCATTCTTGGAAGAAGGCTCTCTCTATCCACCCTGCCTCACCCTCTGTTAAGTCACTTCTCAACCTTCTTCTCTATCGAGAAAATTACAAGTCCCGCAGCCTTTCCTCGTAAGACTTTCCCTCCATACCAGGCTACATCCGAGTAAATCTCCTCTGCACCCTTTCCAAAGCTTCCATGTCCTTCTTATAATGCGGTGACCAGAACTGTACACAATACTCCAAGTGTGGCCGCACTAGAATTTTGTGCATCTGTAGCATAACCTCATGGTTCCAGAACACGATCCCTCTATTAATAAAAGCTAAAACACTGTGTGCCTTCTTAACAACTCTGTCAATCTGGCTGGCAACTTTCTAGGATCTGTGTACCTGGACACCGAGATCTTTCTGCTCATCTACAGTACCAGGAATCTTACCATTAATCTAGTACTTTGCATTCCTCTTACTCTGACCAAAGTGAATCACCTCACACTTGCCCACATTAAATTCCATTTTCCACCTCTCAGCCCAGCTCTGCACCTTATCTTTATCTCGCTGCAACCTTCTACGTAACTCGTCACTATCCACAACTCCACCAACCTCAGTGTCGTCTGCAAACGTACTAACACACCCTTCTACACCCTCATCCACGTCGTTTATAAAACGAACAGCAGTGGACCTAACAGCGATCCTTGCGGCTCAGCACTGTTAAGTGGACTCCAGGAGCAACATTTCCCAACAACTACCACCCTGTGTCTTCTTTCAGCAAGCCAATTACTGACACAAACTGCTTTATCTCCAACAATCCCATTCCTCCGGATTTTTTACAATAGCCTACTATGGGGAACCTTATCGAACGCCTTGCTGAAATCCATATACACAACATCATCTCATCTACCTGCTTGGTCACCTTCTCAAAGAACTCCATAAGGTTTTTGTGGCACGACGTAACCTTCACAAAACTATGCTGACTATCCCTAATCAAATTATTCTTTTCTAGATGATTATAAATCCTATCTCTTATAACCTTTTCCAACACTTTACCAACAACTGAAGTGAAGCTTACTGGTCTATAATAAACAGGATTGTCTCTACTCCCATTCTTGGACATGGGAACCACATTTGCTATCCTCCAGTCTTCTGGCACTATTCGTGTAGACAATGACGATTTAAAGATCAATGCCAAAGGCTCCGCAATCATCCCAATGGCTTCCCAAAGGATCCTAGGATAAATCCCATCCGGCCCAAGGGACATATCTACTTTCACACTCTTCAGGATTTCTAATACCTCCTCCTTGTGAACCTCAACCACACCTCGTCCAGTTGCCTGTGTCTAAGTATTCTCCTCGACAACATTGCCGTTTTCTAGACTGAATACTGTTGAAAAGTATTCAGTTGGTGCTTCCCCTATCTCCACTAACTCTGCACACAACTTCCCACTAATGTCCCTGATTGCCCTCCTGGCTCATCTGGGCTCTCTCTTTAGGTATTTCCTGGCTACCTTGTAACCATTAAGCGCCCTAAATGAGCCTTGGCATCTCATCCTAACATAAGCCTTCTTCTTTCTCTTGACCAGAGAATCTACTTCCTTCGTAAACCACGGCTTCCGCGCTCTACAGCTTTCTCCCTGCCTGACAGATTCATACTTATCATGGACACACAGTAGCATTTCCTTGAATTAGCTCCACATTTCTAACGTGCCTACACTACAGTTTCCTTCTCCATCCTATGCTTCCTAAATCCTGCCTAATCGCATCATAAATGACGTTTCCCCAGCTATAACTCTTGCCCAGTGGTAAACACCTATCTATATTATCACAATAGTAAACTCAACAGAACGGTGATCTCTATCACCAAAGTGCTCACCTACTTCCCAGTCTAACACTTGGCCGGGCTCATTACCCATTACCGAATCTAATGTGACCACGCCCCTTGTTGGCCTGTCTACATAACGTGTCAGGAATCCCTCCTGCACACAGTGGACCAAAACTGACCCATCTATAGTAATCCTACTATAGTGTTTTCTGCCAATATTTGGAAAGTTGTAGTCCGCCATGACAACTACCCTCTCACCCTCACTCCTATCGAAAATCATATTGCTATCCTTTCGTCTACATCTCTGGAACTATTCGGAGGCCTGTAGAAAACTCCCAAAAGCGTAACCTCTCCTTTCCTGTTTCTAACTTCGGCCCATATTACGTCAGTTGACGAGACCCAAACACCCTTTCTGCAACTGTAATACTGTTCTTGACCAACACAGCCACACGTCTCCCTCTTTTACCTTCTTCTCTGTACTTATTGTAATCCTGGAATCTGCAACAACCATTCCTGTCCCTGCTCTGTTCATGTCTACAAAATGACCACAACATCGAATTCCCAGGTACCAATGCAAGCTGCAAGTTCATCCACCTTATTCTGGATGCTCCTGGCATTGAAGCAGACACACTCCAAACCAAATTCTTGCTTTCTGGTGCCATCTTGCGCCCCTGAAGCTTGATTCTGGACCTCCCTACTCTCAAACATTTCTATACTTGAACTGCAATTTTGGTTCACATCCCCCTGCTGGATTAGTTTAAACCCACCCCAATAGCCTTAGCGAATTTCCCGCCCCCACCTAAAGATATTGGTACCCCTCTGGTTCAGATGAAGATCATTCTGCTTGTATGGGTCCCACCGACCCCAGAAAGAGCCCCAATTATCCAAGAATCCAAAACCCTCCCTCCTGCACCATCCGTGTAGCCACGTGCTCAACTCCTCTCTCTCTCTATCCATTGCTCCACTAACACCAGAGCATGGAGAGAATTTGAAAGAACGGATCGAAGTGTATTAAGACCGTGTCGTCCAAACAAATGGTTTAGCGTTTGAGCTGCAGGAGGGCAGAGACGTGGAAGAGTTAATGATGTTAATGAGGTGCAAGTCGGCTGACATGGTGATGATGGGGATATGTGGTTAAAAACACATCACGAGTTGAAGGATGTCACCATGGTAATGACGTGTCTGTTCAGACTCAAACCAATGCCAGGGAGAAATTTGAATCAGTGGCAAGGCATTTTCTCTTGTCACGTCATCGATGATGCCTTCCAGCTCATCTCATCCACTTCCCTCAACCCCACTCCCAAAACCCATCCCTCCAAATATGACGAGGACAGAACTTCCTTCTTCAATACTTTAAAATCTAGCAGCCTCTGTAGACATCATGTCATCCTCCGGTATTTCCGTCAGCTGCAAATGAACCCCAACAATTAAGATGTGCTTCCTCCCCACCCCTATCCATTTTCTATAAAGATCATTCCCTCTTCCACTCCCTTACAAAGTGCACGCTTCCACAAAACCACCCTCCCCTCCCAGCACCTTCTCATTCCTACACGGGATTTGCAAAATATCCACGCACACATCCGTCCTCAACTCTGTCAAAGGCCCAAAAGACACTTGCATGTCCATCAGAGTTTTACCTGCATTTCCACGCATGTCATTTACTGTAACAATTGCTCCCTTTGCTGTCTCCTCGACATTGAGGAAATTGGATGCCTAATTACAGACCGCTTCGGAAAACATCTCAGGGACACCCGCACCAAACAACACCACTGGCCTCTGGCTGAACAGTCAAATCTCCCTCCCACACAGCCAAGTTCATTCAGGTTCAGAGCCTCTGCCGCTCTCACGAACTGTCCTATCTGTACATCTTCCATCCCACCTATCTGCTCCAGCCTGCGCTGCGACCTTTCATCATTGTCCCCACCTCCATCAATCTATCACACTCTCCGCTACCTTGTCCCACCCCACCCGCGTTCATTTGTCTCTGTACCCCCTCGGTTCACAAGCCTCTTTCCTGATGAAGTCCAAATATCGATTGTCCAGCTCATTCGTTGCTGCCTGCCCTGCTGCGCTTTTCCAGCATCACACGTTCGACTCAGTGGCGAGGCAGTAAATTTTGAGTTTGGGACTGAGGTCAGAGGCCTCAATTTTGCAATGATTGAATTGTAAGAAATGTCTGCTCCAACAGGACTATATGTCAGACATGTCAGGACAGTGTTTGACCTGGAGGGAACACGGAGACGATCGTGTTCATATCCACCTGCTGACCTGCTCGTTCTCTGTGGTGAAAGTTGTGTGCATGAAAGATTCTGACAAAATTCTGGTCAAATTCTTAGTGTCGAAAATCCCTTACCTTCAGACCATATCTTCAGACAGATTCTAGAGTCTTTTGAAAGACGGTTTCACACTTTCATTTTGGGATCACATCAATTTCGCAGGATATGAGAAGGGGAAGATTTAGAAGTCAACCTCTCCACCATAATCTGATGAAGCCACGAATTTTATCCCAAATACAACTTGATCAGATTTTGAACATGAAAGGAAAAAGCTCTGGTAATAGTGTGAGATAAGTTGTTCACTTATTGTGCATGTGGACCATGTTTTTACCTGTCATCAGACTTACACACCTCAATTGCAGTCATAGTGAGGAATGACTGTGGAAATGTCGGGATTCATTTCCCTGTCTGAGCTGAATTCCCATAGACGCAATGATACCAGGAACAAGCCATTCACCTGCTCAGAGTGTGGGAAGGGATTCACTCTGTCTCTGACCTGCTGCGACACCTACTCGTGCAAAATGATGAGAAACGATTTCAGTGTCTGAACTGCGGAAAATGCTTTAAAACGTCCAGCGATTGGAGAACTGAACACGACGCTCATACTAATGAGAAACCTTTTCTCTCTCCGAACTTTGGAAAATGTTATCAAACTTCTATGTGTTTCATCTCTGAGAAATATGCCCACATAAATAAGAGTCCATTAAGATATATAGAGACCTGACGTCTGACCCACGTGTTCACCCGGAATAGAGACCTTTCCAATTCCAAATCTGTGGAACCGTGCTGCAAAGTCCGAGCGACCGGATGGATCATCACCTTTCTCGCCATATTAACAGGTCTTTCTAAATGCTATGACTGCGAGAAGTGCTGCAGAAGGTGCTGAATACTTGCCTGTGTTCAATTTGTTCACACTGAATAAAGACATTAATCATTATAAACGTTCCTGGGGACAGTTCATCATGAGCGTCATCACATTGTGGAGAGACCTATCAAATATGTAGCCTGTGGGATGTGCTCTCTCGTCTCTGTAGAACTGATTTCCAATCGATATTTTCGAATTGTGAGAGATGTTTCAAGGAACCTATTCCAGGAATAGGTTTAAGCGATCATCTCAACTCTCAGTACACCATCTGGTTTGCATTTGGCCGCAAGCAATTACCTGCTCCAATCGACCCTGTTGAGAGAATAGAGGATCCCACCGAGGGAAGGAATTCACTCACTCATCGACCCTACTAAGGCAGCGTCGTGTTTACATATCGCAACAGCAATTGAACATTGTTGTTCTTCACATTCAGGCCTGGAATCAAAGTTGGAATATTCTAGATAACAATCAAATAAATCAGCTTTGTGTTAAATGCTTTGAGTAGGTAATGAGCAAGTTAGACGCAGTCAAGCCGGTGGAGGTGACCAGCTTGAATTTCCCCAGGCATATGTCAAGGTGTAGTACGGCAAACTGCTAAAGAAGAGGACATGGCTTGAGGCTTGGCTGATTGGCAGAAGGCAGACAGTTGGGTAAAGGGGTCTTCTCCAGGATGGCAGCCCGTGACTAGTGGAGTTCAGCAGGAGTCAGTGTTCCAACACATCTATTCACATTATGTATGAAGGATCCATTAAAAGGAATTGAGGGTGTTGTTGCTCCATTTGAAGAAGACACAATGATAGGCGTAAGGCCAGATCTTATTGTTGAAGCGGGCATGCGGCAGAATGACTTGAACAAACTGAGTGCTTTGAGAAAATAGTTGCAGTTGCGGTACTTTGTGGAAAAGTGTGCGGTCATATGTTTGGTGGTAAGAGTAGAGGCACAAACAATTTTATGAAAGCAGAAAGAATTCAAAGTTCAATTTTCTCTTATGTTTCACATGCAGTTTCAGTTGGTGTTTAGGAAGGCAAAAACAATGCAGGCATTCAGTTCAAGCGAATAGGAAAGCACGGGCAGAGGTTTAGACCTCAGTCAATAGGAGGTTCTGGGCAGATGCATTTGGAACATTAAGAGTCGGTATTGGTGATGATATGTTTTGAGTGGTGGATCGGAGGTTTATAATGGCTGCCTCAGTGGCGAGTACCCATGTCTTGCGGCCTCAGCGATGTTGGTTCAATATCTACTTTGGATGACTGTGTATTTGGAGTTTGCACATTCCTCCCCAGACGAAAGATGTGCGGCTGATGTTCTTTGGTCATGGAAAATGCAGAGTTTAAGGAATTGAGTAGAGGTGTGAGTTTGGGTGTGATTCCCTTCGCAGGATTAGTGGGGGCTTCTTGGTCTGAATGGCCGTGTTTCACATTGTAGGTATTCCGTTAGAACAATGTTGGTTGTTGAGATTTACACCTTGTCATAAGACTTTTTTTTAAAAAAAGGGGGACAGCTTCCATATAAACACATGGTTTCAAGTGAATCTCTTGAACGATATAAAGAGTGGAGGGGCATTCTTCAGGAGGATATTATAAAGGTCAATCGAGGATATGAGATGTCATCAGAACATAAAGCTAAGTATAGTCTAAAGAGAATCTACAATAATTAAGAACTTGAGACCAAATAGGACTTTAAGATGAAAGAGCTCATCTTTGTCTTGAATCTCAGCAGATGGAGACTCATATAATGTTCACTTCGCGTCAGTTTACACCATGGAGAACGACATAACGGGTACAATTAAACATTGATGTTTTGAAAGTCGTTCACATTGAAAAGGGGAAGGGCTGGAGGACATGGAAAATATAAAGTTGGATATTTCTCTGGGATCTGATCTCCTGTATCCCGGAAACTTGTGGGAAGTTCGGGAAAGAAACATTTGGAACTTTCGTAGAAATATTTTTATCATCTATTATAACGAGTGGGGCGCCGAATGACCAGGGGATGGCTATTGTGCCTTTGTTTAGAAAGGAATTCACGGAGAAGCCTGGGAGCGATAGATGATTGTGTCTGGTTATGGTCGTGGGTAAGTTGTTTGGTGCAATTCTAAATGATAGGATTTATATGAATGTTTAGATACAAGGAATGAATCGGGATAATCAGCATGGATTTGCACAGAATTGATTGAGTTTTTTGAGGGCGTAACCAAGAAGATCAATGAGGACAAAGTAACAGACTTTGCTCACTTGGACTTTAATAAAATATTTTACACGGTTCCACATGGTTGACTAATTCATAAAGTTAGATTGCATGGAGTTAAATGTAAGTCTTCCACTTCGATATAAAATCAGTTTAACAGCAGTATGCTCAGAATGGTGGTGCAGGGTCGTTTTCAGGCTGAAGGACTGTTACCAAAGGTGTCCCATTGGCTGAGCGCACATTCATTTTCTTTACATTTAAATAAATGTTTTAGGTGGCAAGATAGAAATAAATTTGCAAAATTGGTAGTAGAAGGTTGTGAAGCGATTTTCTCGTCAGGTCAGTTTCTCTCTGGCTTCGAGTTTAAAAAGCGTGTGGAAGAGGAGTGGAGAAGGGTCATTCGTCCATCGTGAAGCGCACGATATCAGGCATACATCTATTCTCGTCCCGGTTTGCAGCATTTACATTCTCCCTGTCATCTTAAATGACATAACAATGGTACTGAAGGTTGACCTGGTCACACTGTTGTAACCCCTTTGAAAGCGTATTCTCATGTTCACATACAGAGGCAGTCACACAGGCACATTCCCCGACAGTGACAGTGTCCTCAGGATTCTCCCCACTCCATGTGCTTTACGTCTGTAAGTTTCCCTGGAGAAAGGCGGCTTGAAGTGGAATACAAGGCACTTCGCCAGAAAATGTGCACCGTTGTGGTGAGCCGCGATATGAAATGGATACTGAGCTGAAATAATCGAACACGCTTCTCATGTGTAACTTTCAATAACACAAATCCCACCAAAACAAACCGCCTGGCTCCTGGGGCCTGACAGGTTAGCGCCCAGCAGACATTCCTCACAAAAAACAACGGACCCACGGCAAAATCTAAACACTTTCACGTCTCATCTTGTTCTATTTCTGCCTCTGTCACACCTCCACTTTCCCCGAACGTCCAGTCCCGATGTCAATGAGCTGTTTGATATAAACGCAGGCACATCGAGAAAGTAATATTTATCTCAAAAGCAGAGCCAGGGAATGTAAGCTGCAAGGGCTTGCTCTCGGCTGGTTCATGAGACATCACGGTCTCATCGTCCTGATTATCAGATAGACTGATTCCACAAATATGCACCGTAATAGTTATTACCAATTGAAATGTGCCAATGAATACCGTGACTGTCAGAACTATCGGGGAGAGTAGCTTCGACCTCTTCCTCGCCGAAGGACATTTTGCAAAGGATGTCCTGTTACTTCACAAACTGACCACCTCGCAGCTGGCCATGGAAGTGTCGAGCACAAAAATGTCCTTTGGCCCACTGAGTCTGCACCAGTCCAACACAATCCCCTTAACGGTTCTTATCTCATTTGGCGTCACTTTTGTCAGACGGGCAAACATATTCAGTAATGGAAGTGTACAACTAAATGGATCTTAACTGCTTTGGAGTTTTCTGCCTTTTCCATCCTGACAGGCGGTTGGTTGCAGATGACTAACGTTCCTTGCCTGAGTTATACGCATTTCACCTTATCCTGCGATTTGAATTTGAAACAAGAAAGCAGAGAACAAGCACTCTTCAAGTTCACTCTCGGCTCTCAATTACAGTCAGAAAATACTTAACTGCAATGAGGAATCCACAGTGGAATTAACGCCCATCGCGA